>NC_080581.1:23965232-24268684 GCF_029962835.1 Magnolia sinica
AGCTCCAATCTGTTTATAAGTTAATACAGACATGGATGCGGTTGAAACTTGGTCTGATATCCATCATCCAAGTGGGACACACATAATGAGTGGGTTGGATATGTGAATCACATTCGGGCAGGTCCAATATATGATTATGAATGTTTTAAGGAAACCCTTCTCTACTACATTTAGGTGAGTTACTCGTTACTTTTACCAGAGTAAACTCTGTGGGGTCCACTGTTATTTATTTATTTTATCCATTCCATTCATCCATGTTCACAGAAATTTGAGGTCTAAAGAACAAAAAGGAAGCATATCCAAAGCTCAAGTGGACCACACCACAGGAAATAGCTAGTGTGATTGAACCTTTACCATTTAAAATTTCTTGGAGGCCATGGAAGTTTTGGATCAAGCTGATGTTTGTTTTTTCTATTCATTCATATATTTTTGATTTTATGAACAACCTTTAACTATTTTTGGACAATCTGATCAGTCCAGATTGAAAAGTAAATAAATTCAGATGTTTAAATCAAAATTCACTCAAATTGTTTTTCAATCTTGTTTGCCCAATATCTCTCTCATATGTAGCATGATCGGGGCGAGTAACTAGTCAATTTAAGGGTAATGATCAGTAAAATAGAGTGAATGGACCAGACATGTAAAATGGGCCAAATATTCTAGTCAAAATTGTGACCCAACTTATTGACCTCGTGAGAACCTGTTATTTATTTATTTTATCCACTCCGTTAATCTATGTTAACGGATAATTTTAGGGCATGATCCAAAAAATGAAGAAAATTAAAATCTCAAGTGGACCACAACACAGGAAACAATTTGATTGAACATCTACCATTGAAAATTTTCTGGAGGCCAAAGAAGTTTTGGATCAAGCTGATATTTGTGCTTTCTCTTCATCCATGTCTTTGTGATCATATTAACAGGTTGGATGACAAATAAAAATTACTTTAGACCCTAGGAAGGTTTCAACAGTGGAAATAATTATTCCACACTGTTTCCTATGTAATGGTCCAATTGAGCTTTGGATCTACTTCAATTTTGGGATCAACCACGAAAATTAGCATTAAAAAGGTAATATTTTATATATAATTAGAAGGTAATATTTAAATGATTTAAAATATCTAAATTTATATATATATATATATATATATATAATTAAAAGGTAATATTTAAATGATTTAAAATATTATATGCAAAAGAATATTGAAAAGTTTAGAAATTTTAACTATGTTTGAGAAAAATTTTGAGAACAAAATGATGCTTTTGAAGAAAAAAAATAGAAATTTTGAAATTTTTGAGAAAAAATTAAAATATGAGAAATTTTTTGCGATTTTGAAAATAAAAATTCAAAATTTGTTTTTTAATTTTTTTTGAAATATTTTATAATAAAAATGATATTTTTAAGGTCGTGGCCCACCATAGAATGGTGCATCTGACTGACGGGGCAGATCCAAAATTCAAGTGGACCCACCATAGAAAAGAGTGGGATAGTGACACCCACTATTGAAACCTTCTTAGGGCCCGCCGCGATGTTTATTTGAGATCCAACCTGTTCATAAGTTAATACAGACATGGAATAAGGTGGGACATACACATAGTTTTGATGTGTCCCCTTTAGCTTATGAGATATCTCAAAAATCATCCGTATACGAAACTCAGGTGGGCCATTCCATCTAAAACTATGTGAAGACTTCTAAAAAATATAAAAGCACTTGGTGGGGCCCACATGAGTTTTGAATGCAGCTGAAACTGGGTCTAACCCCTCATCCAAGTGGGACACACATAATGAGCTTGATCCGAAACTTCTCCATCTCCCAAGAAGTTTTTAATGGTGGAAGTGCAATGCCCAATTTGTAGTCCACTCAAGCCTTGTTCCTACCTAATGTTTTACATGATACCTTATAATGATCTGAGAAAAAAGATTAGGTTATAGGGCTCTATAGGGCCTACAAAAATATATGTTTTATATCGAAGTTGTCCATCTATTTTGAAATATTATTATAGGGCTCTATAGGGGTTCTATAGGGCCTACAAAAATATATGTTTTATATCTAAGCCGTCCATCTATTTTGAAATATTATTATAGGTCATGAAACTAAAAATTAGGTATATTAAAGGCTAAAGTGGACCACATGGTAGGAAACATGGAGATTAAATCACATGTGCTTCCTATGGTGTGGTCCTCTTGGGCCTTCAATCTACTTTATTTTTGGTATCATGTACTTAAATTATTTATTAAAATTAATGGATAGAATAGATAAACAAAATACATCATGGTGGGTCCCACAAAGCTCCAGACAGGACATCCATGTTCGTCTTACCAAATGGCTGAGCATTGTATGAAAGGCCAAGTGGCTTAGATGTATATAATTTTTAGCATGTATACAATGGAATCAACAAAAACTAATGTATATGTTCGAAATTGATGGAGCAAACCCAGATGTGCGTCAGAGCTATCCGGATGTTCTCTTATTTTCATATATCCTAAAAAAAGATGTATAAATAACATTATTATTCCAAGTTGTCATGAAAAAAGAAAATCCTTAAGTGCCACAAATATGGATCCAAATCTCTACCCTTCTTTGTTTTTCTTATGCTGATCTCTTTCTTATGTGATATATCCTATTAAAAGTCCCTAAAGGCACGGATCTCCCAAAATAGAAGACTACCAATGACTTGCACATGATTAATTGCAGCATATCTTGTCAAAAAGCTTTTGTCACCAAGCATTTAGTGGTAGGTAGTATAGATTATTTAATATAGGCTTGACGACCAATGGTTTAACTGAGGATATGCTCCTTGATAGAGTGGAATGGCGTGAATGGGATTCATGTAGCTAACTCCAGTTTGTTGGGATAAGGTTTAGATTATGAAGATGATCATGATGATAGATTATGTTGGAGATTTTGTTTGAGTTTCAGTACATTTGAGGATGGGAAAGTTTCAAGTTCTTTTATCGGTAGTTCCACATGTTGTATATCAATTGGGTTAGTTTAAAACAAAGAGACATGGTGATAACCCTCCTGCCTGTGAGTTGATAGTTTTGGAACTCAAAAGAGTTGTATGCATTTGGGTTCTAGTTAAAATTGCCAAGGCCACAGTACAATTATCAGTCACCTTTGTTTCATGAACCAAGTCTCCAACATGCCTTACATGCGTCAACTCGCAGATACATCTTGATTTTTAAGTTGGTATTGCAAAGGGTGAGCTAATGCAATACTGTGGGTTCTAAATACCTTAAGTAAAGATCTCTCTTTTTTTTAAAAAAAAAAAAAAAAAACCTCATTTGGGTTCCTGATAAAATTACAATGGTCAGGCTAAAATGGTCAATCCACCTTACTCTTATGAACCAATCTCCTACATGGCAAAGTGAGATTCTACTGCTTTTCTTACCAATCTTTTTTTTTCATGTCCGCTCTTTTATGTGTATCTTTTACCTGTCTCAATTTTCTTAGATGGATGATGAATGTATTTGCCAATGTAAATGAAAATAAAGAATTTATAATATATAACCTATCCTCAAATCCCAAAACCTATAACCTAAACCAAAACCTTAACCTAAACCTAAACCTATAACCTAATGCTATAACCTATAACCTAAACCTATAACCTATAACCTAAACCTAAACCTAAAACCCAAATGTAAACCCAATCTCGAACCCGAACCCGATTTCCTAAACCTAAACCTTAACGTATTCTCAAATCCCTAAACCTAAACCTACACTTAATCCTAATCTCCACACCTTAACCTAAAAACTAAACTTAATTCCCTAAACCTTAACCTATAACCTAACCTAAACCTAAACCTATAACCTACACTTATAACCTAAACCTAAACATATAACTTAAACCTATAAACTTAACCTAAACATAAAACTTAAACCTAAACCTATTCTTATAACCTAAACCTATACTTATAACCTAAACCTATTCTCAACTCCCAAAACCTATAACCTAAACCTTAACCCGAACCCGAACCTGATTTCCTAAACCTAAACCTATAACCTACACTTATAACCTAAACCTAAACATATAACTTAAACCTATAACCTTAACCTAAACATAAACCTATTATTATAACCTAAACCTATTCTCAAATCCCAAAACCTATAACCTAAACCTTAACTCAAACCCGAACCTGATTTCCTAAACCTAAACCTACACCTATTCTCAATTCCATAAACCTTAACCTATAACCTACACTTATAACCTAAACCTATAACCTTAACCTAAACTTAAAACCTAACCTAAACCTTAACTTATAACCTATAACCTACACCTTAACCTATAACCTAAACTTATAACCTTTACCTAAACTTATAACCTTAACCTAAACCTATTCTCAAATCCCAACCAGAAATGATTTGAGACGACGTTCAGTGATACTTTGTTAAATATGAAATTTATGACCTTTAGTAACTTGGTTAATTAAAAAGAACTACGTAGTGGCTTGATCTCAATCTGACTTTTTAGGTACTTCAGCAGCCGTTCGTAATGTACTAGAATATCGGTGCAACCACAAATCTTTTTTCTCCTTTGAATTGTAACAAACTATATCGGTTGCATTATTCTCTGTCATACAGGTTGTGGCTATCAAAGATATAATATCACCTCCTTATAGGGAAACATTTAATGATGTGTACAAGTAAATTCATTTTTTCTTATACCTTATATTGTTTCCCGGTTATATTTGTGTTGGTTTCAGAGTATAGGTGGCAATAGAAAGTGTTGGTCGATTGTGGTTTATAGACAAAGGGATGAGTAATCAACAATACGAATTTGGGAGGCCTTTCCCAGGTATCCAAATGCTTTTAGATATAATTATATTATTTTTAAATGTATTAGCTCGAAATTGATGAAGTAGACCCAGATGTGCGTCGGAGCTATCCGGATGTCGAGCAGGGGTCTTTGGAAGGTGGGAACCACTGTTATGACCATGATGAAGTTGTCCATTTCCTATGGACAGCATTGGAGTGGCCTGGCCATTTGGACAAGCCATATTTATGTATTTACTCGAAATTAATGGAACAGACCCGGATGTGCGTCAGAGCTATCCAGATGTTGAGCGGGGATCCCTAAAAAATGAAAACCGCTGTTATGACCATGATGAAGCTGTCCATTTTCTATGAACAACATTAAAAGGGCCTGGCCAATTGGAGCGGGCCGTGTTTATATCTGTATTTGCATGGACCACACCCTTAATATATAACCTAAACATATTCTCAAATCCCAAAACCTATAACTACAACCTAAACTTATAACCTAAACCTATAACCTAAACTGAATTCCCTAAACTTTAACCTAAAACCTAACCTAAACCTATACTTATAAACTAAACCTATTCTCAAATCCCAAAACCTATAACCTAAACCTATAACCTATAACCTATAACTTGAACCTATAACCTATTCTTAAATCCCAAAACCTATAACTATAACCTAAACCTAAACCAAAAACCTATAACCTAACCTAAACTTAAACCTATAACCTTAACCTAAACCTAAACCTATAACCTTAACCTTAACCTTAACTTAAACCTAAACCTAAACCTAAACCTATAACCTATAACCTAAACCTAAACCTAAAACCTAATGTATTCTCAAATCCCTAAACCTAAACCTACACCTAATCCTAATCTCAACTCCCTAACCTAAACCTAAACCTAAACTTGAAAACCCAAACCTAAACCCGATCCCACACTCGAACCCGATTTCCTAAACCTAAACCTTAACCTATTCTCAATTCCCTAAACCTATAGCTTATAACCTAAACCTAAACCTAAACCTAAACCTATAACCTATAACCTAAACCTAAACCTAAAACCTAATGCATTCTCAAATCCCTAAACCTAAACCTACACCTAATCCTAATCTCAACTCCCTAACCTAAACGTAAACCTAGACTTGAAAACCCAAACCTAAACCCGATCCCGAACCCGATTTCCTAAACCTAAACCTTAACCTATTCTCAATTCCCCAAACCTATACCTTATAACCTAAACCGAAACCGAAACCTATACCTTAACCTAAACCTAAACTTAAACCTAGAACTTATAACCTAAACCTAAACCTAAAACCTAAATGTATTCTCAAATCCCTAAATTTAAACCTACACCTAATCCTAATCTCAACTCCCTAAACTAAACCTAAACCTAAACTTGAAAACCAAAACCTAAACCGGATCCCAAACCCGAACCTGATTTCCTAAACCTAAACATTAACCTATTCTCAATTCCCTAAACCTATAGCTTATAACCTAAACCAAAACCTAAACCAATAACCTATAATCTAAACCTAAACTGAAAACCTAATGTATTCTCAAACACCTAAACCTAAACCTACACCTAATCCTAATCTCAACTCCCTAACCTAAACCTAAACACGATCTCAAACCCGAACCCGATTTCCTAAACCTAAACCTTAACCTATTCTCAATTCCCTAAACCTATAGCTTATAACCTAAACCTAAACCTAAACCTATACCTATACCCTATAACCTAAACCTAAACCTAAAACATAATGTATTCACAAATCCCTAAACCTAAACCTACACCTAATCCTAATCTCAACTCCCTAACCTAAACCTAAACCTAAACTTAAAAACCCAAACTTAAACCCGATCCCGAACCCAAACCCGATTTCCTAAACCTAAACCTTAACCTATTCTCGATTCCATAAACTTATAGCTTATAACCTAAACCTAAACCTAAACCTAAACCTAAACTTATAACCTATAACCTAAACCTAAACCTAAAACCTAAAGGTATTCTCAAATCCCTAAACCTAAATGTACGCCTAATCCTAATCTCAACTCCCTAAACTAAAACTAAACCTAAACTTGAAAACCCAAACCTAAACCTGATCCCAAACCCGAATCCGATTTCCTAAACCTAAACCTTAACCTATTCTCAATTCCCTAAACCTATAGCGTATAACCTAAACCTAACCCTAAACCTAAACCTAAACCTATAACCTATAACCTATAACCTACACCTAAAACCTAAATGTATTCTTAAATCCCTAAACCTAAACCTACACCTAATCCTAATCTCAACTCCCTAACCTAAACCTAAACCTAAACTTGAAAACCCAAACCTAAACACGATTTCCTAAACCTAAACCCTAACCTATTCTCAATTCCCTAAACCTATAGCTTGTAACCTAAACCGAAACCTAAACCTAAACCTAAACTAAAACCTATAACCAATAACCTAAACCTAAACCTAAACCTAAAACCTAAATGTATTCTCAAATCCCTAAACCTAAACCTACACTAAATCCTAATCTTAACTCCCTAACCTAAACCTAAACTTAAACTTGAAAACCCAAACCTAAACCCGATCCCGAACGCGAACCCGATTTCCTAAACCTAAACCTTAACCTATTCTCAATTCCCTAAACCTATAGCTTATAACCTAAACCTAACCCAAAACCTAAACCTATAACCTATAACCTATAACCTATAACCTATAACCTAAACCTAAAACCTAAATGTATTCTTAAATCCCTAAACCTAAACCTACACCTAATCCTAATCTCAACTCCCTAACCTAAACCTAAACCTAAACCTAAACTCGAAAACCCAAACCGAAACCCGATCCCGAACTCGAACCCGATTTCCTAAACCTAAACCTTAACCTAATCTCAATTCCCTAAACCTATAGCATATAACCTAAACCTAACCCAAAACCTAAACATAAAACTATAACCTATAACCTAAATGTATTCTTAAATCCCTAAACCTAAACTTACACCTAATCCTAATCTCAACTCCCTAACCTAAACCTAAACCTAAACTTGAAAACCCAAACATAAACCCGATCACGAACCCGATCCCGAACCCGAACCTGATTTCCTAAACCTAAACCTTAACCTATTCTCAATTCCCTAAACTTATAGCTTGTAACCTAAACCTAAACCTATAACATATAACCTAAATGTATTCTCAAATCCCTAAACCTAAACCTACACCTAATCCTAATCTCAACTCCCTAACCTAAACCTAAACTTAAACTTGAAAACCCAAACCTAAACCCGAACCCGATTTCCTAAACCTAAACCTTAACCTATTCCCAATTCCCTAAACCTATAGCTTATAACCTAAACCTAACCCTAAACATAAACCAAAACCTAAACCTATAACCTATAACCTATAATCTAAACCTAAAACCTAAATGTATTCTTAAGTCCCTAAACCAAAACCTACACCTAATCCTAATCTCAACTCCCTAACCTAAACCTAAACCTAAACTTGAAAACTCAAACCTAAACCCGATCCCGATTTCCTAAACCTAAACATTAACCTATTCTCAATTCCATAAGCCTAATGCTTATAACCTAAACCTAACCTAAACATAAACCTAAACCTATAACCTAAACCTAAAACCTAAATGTATTCTTAAATCCCAAAACCTAAACCTACACCTAATCCTAATCTCAACTCCCTAACCTAAACCTAAACCTAAATTGGAAAACCCTAACCTAAACCCGATCCCGAACCCAAACCCGATTTCCTAAACCTAAACCTTAACCTATTCTCAATTCCCCAAACCTATAGCTTGTAACCTAAACAGAAACCTAAACCTAAACCTAAACCTATAACCTATAACCTATAACCTAAACTTAAACCTAAAACCTAAATGTATTCTCAAATCCCTAAACCTAAACCTACACCTAATTCTAATCTCAACTCCCTAACCTAAACCTAAACTTAAACTTGAAAACCCAAACCTAAACCCGATCCCGAACCCGAACCCGATTTCCTAAACCTAAACCTTAACCTATTCTCAATTCCCTAAACCTATAGCTTATAACCTATACCTAACCCTAAATCTAAACCTAAACCTAAACCTAAACCTATAACCTATAACCAATAACCTAAACCTAAAACCTAAATGTATTCTTAAATCCCTAAACGTAAACCTACACCTAATTTTAATCTCAGCTCCCTAACCTAAACCTAAACCTAAACTTGAAAATCCAAACATAAACCCGATCCCAAACCCGAACCCGATTTCCTAAACCTTAACCTATTCTCAATTCCCTAAACCTATAGCTTGTAAAATCATGTGAGGACATGCCTAAAACATATAAAATCACTCGGTGGGGCTTACCTGAAATTTGGATGCGGCTGAAACTTGGTCTGAACCCTCAGTCAAGTGGGACACACATAATGGGTGGACTGGATTTGTGAACCACATTACGGTGGGCCCCAAGCCCACCCCCAGGTCCACGTGACCTTATAAATAGGTTGAATGACAGATAAATATCACGGTGGGCCCAAGGTCCATGTGACCTTATAAACAGTTGGATGGCAAATAAATGGTATAGTGGGCCCTACCCTGGTCCACGTGACCTTATGAACAGATTGGATGCAAATAAACAGTATAGTGGGTCCAAGGTCCAAGTGACCTTATGAACAGTTTGGATGGCGCATAAACATTATGGTTATAACACCCTGAAATTCGGGGGTTGAGCATAACTCAGCTTCCGAGTTTCAAAACATCACTCATGCAACATATTTAATGATGGATGTATGTTGTTTATATGAGTGCATAAAACATGGAATAGATTAAGCCAAACTGCAAACATAATTCAGGGATAAGTGAAAGACGCAAGCGGAAGACTTAAAGAAAGATATGTGTACATGTGCAAGTCCCTGTAATATGTGTACTCTGCCAGGTCATAATTACAAGTGTTGTTTTAAAATATAAGTATCAAAATGAAATCCTTTATTACAAAGAAAACCCAGAATCCCCGTAGATCAGGACACGGCTCACATGAACCCGCCTGAGAACTGCATAAAAGAAAATGCGTCCTCGTCATCCTCATACTCCTGCTCTGCCTTAGGGGTCGCGTCATCATCTGCATCTAAGACAGAGTCTGGTTGGTGTTGAAACACCGTCCTAGAATGTGCGAGTGAGTGATCAACTCAGTGGAAGTATACAGTAAAAGTTAATATGTTATCAAATCAATCAAGTAGTAATGATAACATAATACAATCAAACACGTCCTAATTACTCTTGTTAATGTAAGGATGTATGTAGAAATGATGCATGCTCTCGCCTGCACTCCCTCAGCGTATTCATCTTACGGTACGCATGACAACCTCCTGCAGTGCCAATGACGCCAACGCACATGTAATGCGGTGCATGAACATGATTACCAAGTTGTTATTAGTCCTTTTCATACAGCAGGATTGGGAAGCTAAGGTACCTTCCTCATACCAATTTCCAAACAGTGATCCATTCTAGGGTCGTCAGTCCTAGACAATCTCATACGATCATATGGTTCCAGGTCACTGCAAAGGGCTCGTCACCAATCAATGCAGGCCTATCATACCTTAGTCACTACCCTAAGGCTCGTCGCCTTAATAGAGTAGCAAGGTATGCTCGTGGTCACTACAAAGGGGTCGTCACCAATCAATGTAGGCCGACAGCGCGAATATAGTGTCCTATACTACCATAATCGGCTCACGAATCTGGTGTGCTCACTAGTCACTACGGGGAGGCTCGTCACCCCAGCGTATGCCGACAACTCGAGCACGATGTCCAATACCACCATGCTCGGCTCATGAGTCTTAACGGATCAAGGTACAATGGTTAACGGGATTGCATTGGTAAGTTTGGTACCCTAGATTCAAACAATAGCGTCCATACATGGTGTACATCCACTGGGACAATCGGGTTACTTGACGAACTCGACTAGTACGAGCGCACGTTAAGTTGAACGATATAGAGTGCGCAAACACTTGGGTGGCCAAACCACTGCCGACAACCCTAATACGACTCGGTTTCGTCAAACACGTCCTATGTGGCGAAATCATCCTCGGCTACGAACTCAAGGTTTGTTACTAATTTCCTGGACTATTTCATAGTCCCAAACATCTTCAATTATAACAGATATTCATACTAACCATTTAAAACAGTAACGGAACAACAATTCCAATCATACAGTATGTGAGCATTTGATGAATATCAACTTAACATGGATTTACACATAAGTAGTACTTGAAGTCAAACACAAAGAATGTAAATTGCATGTAGGAAATCATACACACCAATAGGATAGTTGAGAATCTCTTCTCAACGCCCATAAACAAGTTAATATATTACACACTTGATCATTCAGACATTTCTACAAACACTTAGACTACATATTCCAACATACATGATGTATGTTGGTGATAACACACATTTGGACAATTTCTTTCGCCAAGGAGTTGATACACGTACAACTAGCACAATTAGACGACAATTAATCATGGCAAACACATGTCTGTATTTCATACGTATACAATACTTTCTACATATACAAGAAATACACAATTCTCAATATATCTCATATATATCAGGAACGCAAATTAAACATCGCATTTGGCATGTGAAATTACACCCATAACAATAATAATCATTAACCGACATTGAAAGCCTTAAAAACCATAACCTATATGAATATAGTCCGCACCTTAAACCAGAAAATGCGCACAGATCTGATTCAGACGATAAGTCTTCGTCAACGGTGACTAGAAAACCTAAGGCATGAATAGAAATGAGCTACATCAACACTTAGACTATTCTAAGCTCTAACATAGACTATAGTTTGATTAACTTACCCAAGAATGAACTTAGAATCGTCGGAATAATGATTCAGAAGTAATGGTTTAGAGATGCAGAGTAACAGGGAAGAATATCAAGATGATTCACCGACTTCTCACTCACTTTCTCTCTCTTTTCCTCTCTCTCTCTTAGCTAGGGTTAGAAATTTCGTATAGAATTGAGAGTGAGGGTTTTAAGGTCTTTATATAGGCCTAAAATGGATGAAAATAGCCCCAGGGCCAAGGTATACTTAGGTTATAACCAAATCGGGTCTATATTGGTCCAACGGAGCACTTCTGGTGGTCCTTTCTCCACGTCTGATCGGACTTAAGCTCACTGACCATGGATCTAGGTCAAGCTGAGTTTTAGTACCAATCGGATTTACAGATCAGCCGTGGCGGACCAATCTCAATTCAACGGTCACCGAAACTCGATCAGGTCCACCGGCACTATGACATGCCTAGGCCATCTTCCCTGATCCGAGGGTAAATTTGGGTCAGAATTTAACGGTCAGAATGCTTAGAATCAGTGCGCAAGCGACACGACTCAGATTTCATAAATCCATATTTAATTTCTCAGCTTTCTCACACTCTTTACTCCGGACTCAAGCAAATCGACACAGGACATCATCTGGACTTGATTTTTGAGGTGATGGTCAAGCCCAACAAAGAGATTATAATTGTCTAAGATCGTCGCTATCGAACTTTCGACGCGTGGTCCAGGTCTGATACAAAGTTTCCAAGTACTCCCGAGAGCAACTAGTTTTAGCGTTGAATCCAAGATTTCAGGGTAACATAACGCTAATGATTCAACAGGTTTTAAGTATTATAGATCAATTTTAAAGTGATTAGTGCTAATTTCACAAGCAATTGAGTTTAACGCTAATTAACCCACATATAACTTCTAAGGAATTTGAGGTAGTACTCAAGTCTTTGCACGAAATTTTCCGGGTCATTACAATCTACCTCCCTTAAAGAAAAATTTCATCTTCGAAATTTGTACTTTCTCATACTCGTCAAGGATCTGAGGGTAGTTCTTTCTGACCTCAGCTTCAGTCTTCCAAGTAGCCTCTTCTTCACTGTGATGCATCCACAGCACTTTCACAAGAGGGATGACCTTGTTACGCAGTACCTGCTCCTTCCTATCCAGAATACATGTCAGTCACAGTACATATGTGGCATCCTCGGTCAACTGCACCTGCTCCCAACTGATAATATGCGAAGGATCAGGAACGTATTTCTTCAGCATAGAAACATGAAATACGTTATGCATGCCCGCAAGTAGTGTCGGCAAAGCAAGGCAGTATGCTACCGCTCCCACTCGATCCAGTATTTAAAATGGGCCAATAAATCTCGGCGTGAGCTTCCCCTTCTTACCAAACTACAAGACTCCCTTCATAGGGGAAACCTTAAGAAATACATAGTCACCAACCTCAAACTCAAGCGGTCGCCGCCTCGTATCAGCGTAACTCTTCTACCTGCTCTAGGCTGTTAGAAGTTGACGTCAAATAATGTCAACTTTCTCTGAAGTCGCCTGTACCAACTCTGGGCCAATCAAACTATGCTCGCCAACTTCTGCCCAGCAATGCGGTGCTCTACACGGGCGACCATACAATGCCTCGTAGGGAGCCATGCCGATATTCGCCTAGAAGCTGTTGTTATACGCGAACTCTGCATAAGGGAAACAATCATCCCAACTGTCCTTGAAATCCAAAACACAAGCTTGCAACATGTCTTCCAAAACTTGATTCACACGTTCCTACTGCCAGTCTGTCTGCGGATGAAACGCGGTGCTGAACTTCAATTTCACACCCATCGTTTCCTGGATATGAGTCCAGAAGATAGATGTAAATCGCGTGTCTTTGTCAGACACAATCTCCAAGGGAACTCCGTGCAGATGTACGATCTCCTTGATGTACAACCTAGCCAACTCGTCTGCAGAGTTTATGACTCTGATCGGTAAGAAATGAGCCAACTTTGTCAATCGGTCGACGATCACCCAAATAGAGTCATGTCCCTTCCTCGTTCTCGATAACCCTGAAATAAAATCCATAAAGATGAAGTCCCACTTCCATTCTGCTATAAGCATGGGCTGAACAGTCCAAGAGGTCGACGATGCTCTGCCTTAACCTGCTGGCACGTGAGACAACGAGATACAAACTCAGCAATGTGAACCTTCATGTTGTCCCACCAATAGGATCTCCTCATATCTTGATACATCTTCGTACTACCCGGATGCATCACAAGCTTAGAATTATGGGCTGACTCGAGAACCTCCCATCGCAAGTCAGGAATATCTGGGACACATAGCCGGCCACAATATTGTAGGCCCCCATCTGAACCAACACTCCACTCGGAGTCTTCATCTGTACTAACCCGCTCTCTCATCTTCGCTAATAGCTCATCATCTGTCTGAGCTGCAATGATCCTCTCGTCAATGAGGGGCTGTATTCGAATGTGTGCGATAACCTCATACGGCTCTTCCACCGTAAGTTTCTGCTCAAAGTCTCGCACAAACTCTATCATGTCCCATTCAACTATCATTAGGGGAGCCGCAAACTCTATAGCCTTCTTGCGACTCAACGCGTCCGCCACAAGGTTTGTCATGACCGGATGATAAGAAACATCGAACTTAAAGTCTTTCAATGTTTCCATCCATCGGCGTTGCCTCATATTCAAGTCACGCTATGTGAAAATATACTTAAGGCTCTTGTGGTCGCAAAAGAGCTCAAACTCCTCTCCGTAGAGGTAATGTCTCCAGAGCTTTAATGAGAAAATGACAGCTGCCAACTCCAGGTTGTATGTAGAGTAATTCTCTTCGTGTTTCCTCAACTGTCTCGAGGCGTATGCAATCACCCTGTCCTTCTGCATAAGGACACAACCCAGAACAATGCGAGAGGCGTCAGTATATATCGTATACTTAACCTCTTGCTCTGGCAATACTAGCACAGGGGCAGACATCAACTTGTCCTTCAGCTCCTGAAAAGCTATCTCCGTCTTTTCATTCCAAGCAAACTTCAAGTCTTTCCGTGTCAACTGAGACAACGGTCTGGCTATCTTCGAGAAGTCTCGTATGAAGCATCGATGATAGCCTGCTAGACCCATAAAGCTTCTCACCTCAGTAACCGAACCAGGCTGCTTCCAGTCCTGAACTGCAACTACCTTAGCGAGATCGACTACTATCCTTTCCTTGGACACCACATGTCCTAGGAACTTAACTTCCTCTTTCCAGAAATCACATTTCTTGAACTGCGTAAAAAGCTGATTCTTCCTAAGAGTATCCAAGATCGCTCTTAAGTGCTCCTCGTTCTCTTCCTGACTCACAGAGTATATCAAAATGTCATCGATAAAGATAATGATGAATCGGAACAAAAATGGCCAAAACACCCTGTTTATCAGATCCATGAACATGGTCGGTGCGTTCATAAAACCGAACGACATCACAAGGAACTCATAATGGCCGAAACTAGTCCTGAATGCGGTCTTCTGCACGTCCTCATTCTTGACGCGTAACTGATGATACCTTGACTGCATATCAACCTTCGAAAAGTACCTTGCCCCTTTCAACTGATCAAATAGATCATCGATCCTGGGTAAGGGATACTTGTTCTTCACAGTCACCTGATTTAACCTGTGATAATCTATACATAATCGCAAGGAACCATCCTTCTTCTTAACAAACAAGACAGGTGCTCCCCAAGGAGACACACTAGGTCGAAGAAAACCCAACTTCAACAAGCCATCTATCTGCTTCCTCAATTCTGCCATTTCAATCGGAGGCATACGATAGGTGGGCAAAGAAATAGGTGTCGCACCAGGCATGAGATCGATAGTAAAATCAATCTCGTGCTGAGGGGGTAATCCAGGTTTCAACTCGAACACATCTTCAAAATCCTGAACTACTGACGTGCTTTCAAGCGCCGAACTAGTAATACTCTCCAATAGAGAAGTATAATAACCAAAACGAAAAGGGTAACTAACCTGAACAGGGAAAGTAAATGTCTCGCCCTCAAGTCCGTGGATTGTCACCAGCCTAGATTCACAATCAATCTTTGCTCGCATCTTCGTGAGCCAATCCATACCCAAAATGACATCGTAATGGTATAGAGGTGCGACAAACAGGTCAACTAGGATGGATCTGCTCCCTAGATCAATCAAACAACCCATACAAATCTTGGTAATATCAGAGGAGGTCCCTGTCCCTGTAGCAGTAGTGAGTGTTACTCCCTTCATAGTAACAGTGCCCAAACTCAGGTGTTTCACTGCCGCATACGATAAAATAGAGGTAGTGGACCCTGTATCCACCAATAAGGAAACGAGAATACCTTGATGTGAGCTATAACCTCAAAAGATCTCGATACTAAGTCAACCCCAGGCGCTTCAGCTGTAAGCATGTGAACTCGAGCCTGCTGTGGGCGATTCGGCGGTGGAACCATGGGCCGCTGAGGTGGCCTGAAGCGAGGTACAGAAGGTCTAAAGGATGGGTGAGCTGGCGCTGAACGAAGGGGTGGAGGAGATATGACCTGAGGCATTGGACGGCTGATCCTCTGCGGTGGAGTAAATCCACTGTCTCGCATTCGCGTAAAGCAATTACAATCCGAATGCCCAATCTTCCCACAGTACGAACAACGTAAGTCAGAACGCATTGGCTAAGCGGGCGGCGCTGCACGCCTCGGAGGAGAATCTGCCCGCGGCCTTTTACAGAGAAATGGTGTACTTAGAAAGTCAGGTCGCGGTCTGGGAACCATAGGTGCTCACATACAAGACGACCTGTCCCCGTCCTGCTCAGCTCGAAGGGACATGCTCACCAACTCAACATAATAAGATATCCTAGCACAGCACATCTTCGATCGAATCTCAGGCCTTAACCCCTCAGAAAAATGCCGCATCCGCATTGGCTGATCACCCAGAAGCAATGGAGCATATCGACCCAGCTCAGTAAACTGGTTCTCATACTCAATCACCGACATCCCTCCCTGACGGAGGCAAAGGAACTCACTCTCCTTCTTGTGTCGGTATGTAACCGGGAAATACTTCTCATGGAAGCGTGCCTCAAATGCCTGCTACGTCCCCTCAAAACCCTCCGCAACTGTGCGGAGAACACTGTCCCACCATAAACTGGCCTCCTTCTCAAACATGAAGGAGGCAAGCTCGACCTGCTCAGCCTCAGAACAGTGAAGCGGCCTCAGTTTCTCAGAGATGCGATCAATCCAATACTCGGCCTCCTCGAGTCCATGAGAACCCACAAATCTGGGAGGTCATAAGCGCTGAAATCGCTCAAATGTGCCGCTAGCACTAGCATTCCCAGATGGGTGCATAGGTGAAGCAGGTGGAGTCGCCCCTATCGACTGAGCAAAGATGCCAGCCATGGAAGACAAAAACTGTTGCTGCTGCTGCTGCTGTTGCTGGATCTGCTGCTGCTGCATCAACAACATCATTTGCTCAAGCCTATCAAGAGGCAGAGCGGACGAAGACGCATAAGGCATCGACGTAGATGCACGGTTCGGCTCAAGAACCGAAGGCGTGACTGGTGGAGCCATAGGTGGTATCACAGGAGTCGGCCCAGCAGTGGGGCCAGTAGCTGGCTGAGAGTCTGGCCCAGCACCAAAATGATACGGGCCCGACTGTGGATCCGTCTGGCTATCACCTAGGGGAGAAACTCCGGCAAGTGACTCGCCCAAAGAGAGACAGGCCGAAGTCTTCGAACCCTTAGGAGGCATACCCTACATTCAATAGAGGATGCAACCTATGAGATTCGACATCCACATAATCCACCCACACAGCATTTACATCACAACACAAGGAAAAACAACATGCATTTCATTTAACAAAATTGTTGCAATATAAAAAGTGCAGCATCACATGGATCGCGACAGAGAAAGCATGTGAGCTAAAACAACTTACGCTTCAAATAACAAAAAACTTCCAAACTACTACGCCTATAACGGCTACACACAAAAACAAACAACAAAACAGAGCAAGGGACGACTACATCTGGAATTACTTGTCAGAATCAGGAGATGGAGGAGGGGCACCCTTATCCTGCAGACAACACAGGATAGACTTCAGAGTACGAGACATCTTCTGAGGCCTTGAAGATCCATAATATCCTGGCGTAGGACAACCTAACCCTCCTCAAGCCGAGCTATACGGGCATCCCTGGCGGCCTGATCTGTGCCTTGCTCTAGTGCCACAAGAGGAGAACTCTCACTCGAGTCCTAGGCCTCCACTTCTTCCTCATCCTGCTCTTCTTCTTCTTCTTCTATCTCAGCTCCACCTTCGCCATTACTCTCTTCCTCATCGCTCTCAGTCTCATCCTCACTTTCTTCAAGTGAGGCGTGTCGTCGACGAGGCCCAATGTCCATCTGATTAAGGGTCATCTCATTAATATAACGAACAGGTACCGACTTTTTCGCCCCAAGCCTGTAGCCAAACTCATGTGCAAGCTTATAAATGAGTCGGCCAAATGGGAGCGATTCGGTCCTCCTATTCGAACGAGCGATAAGGACAATCTGACGCAAGATGTACGTTGGCACACATAGCTTCTCTCCTTACCCCACCTGATATAGAAAATCTACCATCAGGCGCGTACACTCGCTACGGTTGCTCCACCTTAGATAAACATTGAATGTGCACATGTGGTGAAGCAAGTGGAAGTCATCCGTCATGTTGGTAGCTAAAAGGCTTCTGTTAGGCTACCATTCGACCAGACGACCACACAGGAACCGCGTGCGGCGATCCTTCTAGCGCGCACTACTCAGATTCTTCTCACTACCATGAACCTCGCCAAGTGGCACGTTCAGAAGTCGGGATATCAAAGCGACGTTGATTATGGCCGCCCAATCTCTTCCGTAAGGGATCTTGAACTGCAATGGCTCCAGCGAAGGTTCCTGAATGTGGCCATAGAAAGCTCGGACAGTACTCACATTGGCGCGGTATTCACCCTCGAACAGGGGGCACCAACCGGCCCCTTCCAGGCACTCAAATAAGAGAAATTCACCAAATAGCCGCGGATCTACATAAGCTTCAAAAAGGACCTTACGGCCTTTATAAACTCCATGAGATAGCTCTGCCAACAAGGTTCTTCCAATGGGAGACTGAGGATCGAGGTCCCGCTTTGTTTGAAACTCTCGAGTGACGGTCGTGCTCGCGGTGGCACCTCTCGGCCTCCGTGCACAGGTTGGGCGGCTAGGCCCGGCTTCATCAATGGGCGCTCTCTTCTTCCCCATGAAATAGAGAATGGTGGAGATGGAAAATATGGCCGTAACAAACTCGAATAGGGCTATGGAAAATGAGAGAAAAGAGGGAAATGGGAAGAATGGTGGGGCTCCCACGAATTTAAGACCCAAAGGAAGGATTTGAGTGCTCAAATGGAAAGAAAAGAGAGGAAAAACAGCAATGGAGGTGGGTTTTGAGATGGGTAGGATGGGTATGCACGAAAATGGAAGAAGAAAGGGTTTGGGGAGGGATTTTTGTGGGGTTTTAAGAGAAATTTCAAGAAAAGAGAAGCTTGGAGGGTGACTTTGTGAAGGAAGGAGGGTTTAGGAAGGGTTAAAATTGTGCAACCCAGGATGAGTGGGCCACACTAGACCCCACATGCATCGGCCCGAGTCGGCCCGCCCGGTCTGGCCTATTGGACGGCGAGGGCTCGCCGAACCGGCGATGACTCTCCGTTTGGGCGAGGTCCTCCTAGCCCCTAAGCTCTAAAATGATGTGGGTCCCCCTGGAATTGCCCCAATTGGGCCCTTAGTCCGATTCGACGCTTATCGGGTCACTATGAATAGAATCTGATACAAATACACTATTACCGGCTTTCTAACGACTAGAAAGGGATAATACACCGTCTAAACCTGACCATGGATGGTCTAGAAGAGATTTGGGGTCACTGTGTGTGATCAGGAGTGAGCACGGACTCGATCTCGGCGATTATTTTCAGTCAACTTTCGCCGATAAGAGCAACTGGAAAACTACACAGATTCTAGAATAAGCTCGCACCCTCCTATACTAAGGTGGTGATAGCGTGCGTTGTGTGACCATAACCCAGGTTCAGTTTAATCCAAATCATGCTTTGATACCAACTTGTAACGCCTTAAAATTCGGGGGTCGAGCATAACTCAGCTCCCGAGTTTCAAAACATCACTTATGCAACATATTTAATGATGGATGTATGTTGTCTGTATGAGTGCATAAAACATGGAATAGATTAAGCCAAACTGTAAACATAATTCAGGGATAAGTGAAAGATGCAAGCGGGAGACTTAAAGAAAGATATGTGTACATGTGCAAGTCCCTGTAATATGTGTACTCTGTCAGGTCATAATTACAAGTGTTGTTTTAAAATATAAGTATCAAAATGAAATCCTTTATTACAAAGAAAAACCAGAATCCCCGTAGACTAGGACACAGCTCACATGAACCCGCCTGAGAACTGCATAAAAGAAAATGCATCCTTATCATCCTCATACTCCTGCTCTACCTCAGGGGTCGCATCATCATCTGCATCTAAGACAGAGTCTGGTTGGTGTTGAAACACCGTCCCAGAATGTGGGAGTGAGTGATCAACTCAGTGGAACTATACAGTAAAAGTTAACATGTTATCAAATCAATCAAGCAGTAATGATAACGCAATACAATCAAACACGTCCTAATTACTCTTGTTAATGCAAGGATGTATGTAGAAATGATGCATGCTCTCACCTGCATTCCCTCAGCGTCTTCATCTTACGGTACGCATGACAACCTCCCGCAGTGCTAACGATGCCAACGCACATGCAATGCTGTGTATGAACATGATTACCAAGTTGTTATTAGTCATTTTCATACAGTAAGATTGGGAAGCTAAGGTACCTTCCTCATATCAATTTCCAAACAGTGATCCATTTTAGAGTCATCAATCCTAGAAAATCTCATACAATCATATGGTTCTAGGTCGCTGCAAAGGGCTCGTCACCAATCAATGCATGCCTATCATACCTTAGTTACTACCCTAAGGCTCGTCGCCTTAATACAGTAGCAAGGTATGCTCGTGGTCACTACAAAGGGGTTGTCACTAATCAATGTAGGCCGACAGCGTGAATATAGTGTCCCATACCACCATAATCGGCTCACGAGTCTGGTGTGCTCACTGGTCATTACGGGGAGGCTCGTCACCCCAGTGTAGGTCGACAGCTCGACCACGGTGTCCCATACCACCATGCCTGGCTCATGAGTCTTAGCGGATCAAGGTACAATGGTTAACAGGATTGCATTGGTAAGTTTAGTACCCTAGATTCAAACAATAACATCCATACATGGTATACATCCACCGAGACAATCGGGTTACTTGACGAACTCGACTAGTATGAGCGCACGTTGAGTTGAACGACATAGAGTGCGCAAACACTCCGTGTAGCCAAACCACTGCAGACAACCTTAATACGACTCGGTTTCATCAAACACGTCCTACGTGGTGAAATCATCCTTGGCCACGAACTCAAGGTTTGTTACCGATTTCCTGGACTATTTCATAGTTCCAAACATCTTCAATTATAACAGATATTCATACTAACCACTTAAAACAGTAACGGAACAACAATTCCAATCATACAGTATGTGAGCATTTGATGAATATCAACTTAACATGGATTTACACATAAGTAGTACTTGAAGTCAAACACAAAAAATGTAAATTGCATGTAGGAAATCATACACACCAATAGGATAGTTGAGAATCTCTTCTCAACGCCCGTAAACAAGTTAATATATTACACACTTGATCATTCAGACATTTCTACAAACACTTAGACTACATATTCTAACATACATGATGTATGTTGGTGATAACACACATTTGGACAATTCCTTTCGCCAAGGAGTTGATACACATACAACTAGCACAATTACATGAAAATTAATCATGGCAAACACATGTCCGTATTTCATACGCATATGATACTTTCTACATATACAAGAAATACACAATTCTCAATATATCTCATATATATCAGGAACGCAAATTAAACATCGCATTTGGCATGTGAAATTGCACCCATAACAATAATAAATCATTAACTGACATTGAAAGCCTTGAAAACCATAACCTATACGAATATAGTACACACCTTAAACCAGAAAATGCGCACAGATCTGATTCAGATGATAAGTCTTCGTCAATGGCGACTAGAAAACCTAAGGCATGAATAGAAATGAGATACATCAATACTTAGACTATTCTAAGCTCTAACATAGACTATGGTTTGATTAACTTACCCAAGAATGAACTTAGAATCGCCAGAATAACAATTCAGAAGTGATGGTTTAGAGATGCAGATTAACAGGGAAGAATCTCAAGATGATTCACCGACTTCTCACTCACTCTCTCTCTCTTAGATAAGGTTAGAAAATTCGTATGGAATTGAGAGTGAGGATTTTAAGGTCTTTATATAGTCCTAAAATGGATGAAAATAGCCCCAGGGCCAAGGTATACTTAGGTTATAACCAAATCGGGTCTATATTAGTCCAACGGAGCACTTCTAGTGGTCCTTTCTCCACGTGCGGTCGGACTTAAGCTCACTGACCATGGATCTAGGTCAGGCTGAGTTTTAGTACCGATCGAATTTACAGATCAACCGTGGCGGACCAATCTCAATTCAACGGTCACCGAAACTCGATCAGGTTCACCAGTACTATAACATGCCTGGGCCATCTTCCCTGATCCGAGGGTAAAATTAGGTCAGAATTCAATGGTCAAAATGCATAGAATCGGTGCGTAAGTGACACGACTCAAATTTCATAAATCCATATTTAATTTCTCAGCTTTCTCACACTCTTTACTCCGGACTCAAGCAAATCGACACAGGACATCATCTGGACTTGATTTTTGAGGTGATGGTCAAGCCCAACAAAGAGATTATAATTGTCTAAGATCGTCGCTATCGGACTTTCGACGCACGGTCCAGGTCCGATACAAAGTTTCCAAGTACTCCCAAGAGCAACTGGATTTAGCGTTGAATCCAAGATTTTAGGGTAATATAGCGCTGATTCTACAGGTTTTAAGTCCTGTAGATCAAATTTAAAGTGATTAGTGCTCATTTCACAAGCAATTGAGTTTAACGCTAATTAACCCACATATAACTTCTAAGGAATTTGAGGTAGTACTTGAGTCTTTGCACGAAATTTTTCGGGTCATTACAATGGTGGGCTCCAAGTTAGATAGAAAATTAACATTTTAGTGGGCCCTAGGTCCTTGTGACCTCATTAGCAGGTTTGGTGGAAAATAAACATTATGGTGGGCCCCACTTATGTATGTATTGTGTCCACAACTTTTATCAGTATGGACCTCCACCATGAAGTATGTGATTTATCTATGCCTTCCATCCCTATAGGACCTACTGTGATGCATGAGTTTCATCCAAACTATCCAACCATTTTGAAGATTATTTTAAGGCCATGTGTTGAGGTCCATCTTGGTGTATTTGTAGGTCGTCCATTGAGGCCCACTTTGATTTGTATAAGGCCATTTGTTGAGGCCCATCTTAATGTATTTATGGCTGCCCACTAAGGCCCACTTTGATATATATGAGACCATGGCTTGAGACCCATTTGATGTATTGGAGGCCCACGGTTCGAGGCCCAATGGAATCTACATAAGGCCCATCATATTGTGTTTCCACCATGGTTTAGGTGACGATCTCTATAGCGGGCTATGCCTTGGGAGCAATGATGGTTTGACGTCCACATTGTAAGTACAATGTTGGTTAAATGTTCGTATTGTCACTCTCCCTAAGGCCCATTAATAGGCCCATACCTGTAGCATATAGGCCGTCTAGGCCCATCTTCATTTTGATCAGAGCCCATCACCACATGACATGTTTAGTATAGATTCATGATTCATGATTATACGCATCATATGTATGTCTGATATGATGAGTGACCGATTATAGTATATGCCTTCGGGCGGATTTTTTATGGGCTCCCTGATAGGCGGAGTTGCCCTACATGAGAGCGCAGCGCACGCAGGATTGTTGCATGTTTGGTTGGGTGATTCATGCACTTACATTTGTGTGATCATGATTATTGTATGCCTTAGCAACATCAGGGCCAAAGCCTCCACAGACACATCGTGGGTGGCTGGATTAGATACAAAAAATGTTTGGTTCTAGCATACAGGCACCATAGATGTCCCTGGGTGAAAATCTCTAAATTCGATGGTACCAGAGGATGACTCCAATGTCGAGGCCGAGTGGATATATGAACGCACGAGGGCCAAATACCAAGAGACCGCGTCTCCCACTGTGTCATGGTTGGTTGGAAAGGGGTGTGGCCTTACTCGCCTGAGGGTAGGGGGTAATACTAGGCTGAGTTTGACCAGCTCATGAATGGGTCCACTATTGACATGCCGGATAGGTATTAGCAGACTATTAGCCAGGTGAATAGTGAGGTTTCTTATGCTCACTTGGACTATGTGGCTAGGAGAGCGACAGTGCCACTTGGAGTGTACTAAACCCCAATGATTATTCAGAATAAGAACTATACTGATAGATGATGAGGATTAACATGCTTGACTTGCATTATACATCGCATGGCCTTGATATGGCCGATAGCATTTATATTATGCACCGCATAACCTTAGTACGGCTGATTGCATTCATGTACTCATCAGCATGACTCCACATTACTCTATCCTTGCATTTTGCGCACGCTCACATTGCGCACACACTTACACCACCCTCTAAGCTTTCTATAAGCTTATACACGATTGATGCATGTAGGTGACGCCAGGACGCAGCCGTAGCATAGTAGCAGTAGGAGCGTGCAAGTGAGCTTTTGGAGTTTCTATCTTTTGCATTATCTTGTATTTCCTTTTAGACGCATTGTAATTAAAAGTTTTTTATCATAATAAATTTTGTGATGATGTTCTTGTGGTTATTATTCGTGGGTTATGCTTATGGTTATGCTCATTTTGAATTAAAATGATATTGGAAATCCTTCTTGTAAGATTCCGGGATCAGAACCTGGTAAATGGGTGCCGGGAGCCAAGAATAGGGTTCTACGGAGGTGGTCGGCGCAGGATTCGATGATCGAAAATTTTGTGAGCCCGATTTTCGAGTTCGGAGCATGACATAAACCCGATCCCGAACCCGAACCCGAACCCGATTTCCTAAACCTAAACCTTAACCTATTCCCAATTCCCTAAACCTATAGCTTGTAACCTAAACCGAAACCTTAACCTAAGCCTAAACCTAAACCTATAACCTATAACCTAAACCTAAACCTAAACCCTGAAACCTAAATGTATTCTCAAATCCCTAAACCTAAACCTACACCTAATCCTAATCTCAACTACCTAACCTAAACCTAAACTTAAACTTGAAAACCCAAACCTAAACCCGATCCCGAACCCGAACCCGATTTCCTAAACCTAAACCTTAACCTATTCTCAATTCCCTAAACCTATAGCTTATAACCTAAACATAACCTTAAACCAAACCTAAACCTAAACCTATAACTTATAACCTATAACCTATAACCTAAACCTAAAACCTAAACCTAAACCTATAACCAATAACCTATAACCTAAACCTAAAACCTAAATGTATTCTTAAATCCCTAAACCTAAACCTACACCTAATCTTAATCTCAACTCCCTAACCTAAACCTAAACCTAAACTTGAAAACCCAAACCTAAACCCGATCTCAAACCCGAACCCGATTTCCTAAACCTAAACCTTAACCTATTCTCAATTACATAAACCTATAGCTTATAACCTAAACCTAAACCTTAACCTAAACCTATAACCTATGACCTAAACCTAAACCTACACATAATCCTAATTTTAACTCCCAAACCTAAACTTAAACCTAAACTTGAAAACTTAAACTGAAACCCGATCCCGAACCCGAACCTAATTTCCTAAACCTAAACCTTAACCTATTCTCAATTCCCTAAACCTATAGCTTATAACATTAACCAAAACCTAAACCTATAACCTATAACCTAAATGAATTCTCAAATCCCTAAGCCTAAACCTACACCTAATCCTAATCTTAACTCCCTAACCTAAACCTAAACTTGAAAACCCAAACCTAAACCCAATCTCGAACCCAAACCCGATTTCCTAAACCTAAACAATAACCTATTCTCAATTCCCCAAACCTATAGCTTATAACCTAAACCAAAACCTAAACCTAAACCTTAACTTAAACCTAAACCTAAACCTAAACATATAACCTATAACCTAAACCTAAACCTAAAACCTAAATGTATTCTCAAAGCCCTAAACTTAAACCTACACCTAATCCTAATCTCAACTCCCTAACCTAAACCTGAACCTAAACTTGAAAACCCAAACCTAAACCCGATCCCGAACCCGAACTCGATTTCCTAAACCTAAACCTTAACCTAAACCTATAACGTTAAACCTAAACCTAAACCTAAACCTAAAACCTAAATTGTATTCTCAAATCCATAAACCTAAACCTACACATAATCCTAATCTCAACTCCCTAACCTAAACCAAAACCTAAACTTGAAAACCCAAACCTAAACCTGATCCCGAACCCAAACCCGATTTCCTAAACCTAAACCTTAACCTATTCTCAATTCCCTAAACCTATAGCTTATAACCTAAACCTAAACCTTAACCTAAACCTAAACCTAAACCTATAACCTATGACCTAAACCTAAACCTATAACCTAAATGTATTCTCAAATCCCTAAACCTAAACCTACACCTAATCCTAATCTCAACTCCCTAACCTAAACTTAAACCTAAACTTGAAAACCCAAACCGAAACCCGATCCCAAACCCGAACCCGATTTCCTAAACCTAAACCTTAACCTATTCTCAATTCCCTAAACCTATAGCTTATAACCTAAACCAAAACCTTAACCTAAAACTTAACCTAAACCTAAACCTATAACCTATAACCTAACTTAAACCTATAACCTAAATGTATTCTCAAATTCCTAAACCTAAACCTACACCTAATCCTAATCTCAACTCCCTAACCTAAACCTAAACTTGAAAACCCAAACCTAAACCCAATCTCGAACCTGAACCCGATTTCTTAAACCTAAACCTTAACCTATTCTCAATTCCCTAAACCTATAACTTATAACCTAAACCTATAACCTATAACCTAAGCCTAAACTTAAAACCTAATGTATTCTCAAATCCCTAAACATAAACCTACACCTAATCCTAATCTGAACTCCCTAACCTAAACCTAAACCTTAACTTGAAAACCCAAGCCTAAACCCGATCCTGAACCCAAACCCGATTTCCTAAACCTAAACCATAACCTATTCTCAATTCCCTAAACCTATAGCTTAAAACCTAAACCTAAACCTAAACCTAAACCTAAACCTTAACCTAAACTTATAACCTAAACCTAAACCTAAAACCTAAATGTATTCTCAAATCCCTAATCCTAAACCTACACCTAATCATAATCTCAACTCCTTAACCTAAACTTAAACCTAAACTTGAAAATCCAAACCTAAACCCGAACCCGATTTCCTAAACCTAAACATTAACCTATTCTCAATTCCCTAAACCTATAGCTTATGGCCTAAACCTAAACCTTAACCTAAACCTAAACCTAAACCTATAACCTATGACCTAAACCTAAATGTATTCTCAAATCCCTAAACCTAAACTTACACCTAATCCTAATCTCAACTCCTTAATCTAAACCTAAACCTAAACTTGAAAATCCAAACCTAAACCCGATCCCGAACCCAATTTCCTAAACATAAACCTTAACCTATTCTCAATTCCCTAAACCTTAACCTATAACCTAAACCTAAGCCTAAAACCTAAACGTAAACCTAAAACCGAAATGTATTCTCAAATCCTTAAACCTAAACCTACACCTAATACTAATCTCAACTTCCTAACCTAAACTTAAACCTAAACTTGAAAAGCCAAACGTAAACCCGATCCTGAACTCAGACCCGATTTCTTAAACCTAAACCTTAACCTTAACCTATTCTCAATTCCCTAAAGCTATAACCTATATACTATAACCTATAACTAAAACCTAAACCTAAACCAAAACCTACAACCTAAACCTTAACCTATAACCTAAACTTTTAACCTATAACCTAAAACCTAAACCTAAACCTAAACCTAAACCTATAACCTAAAACCTATAACCTAAATCTATTCTCAAATCCCTAAACCTAGACCTACACATAATCCTAATCTCAACTCCCTAACCTAAACCTAAACCTAAACTTGAAAACCCAAACCTAAACCCGATCCCGAAACCGAACCCAATTGTTGTAATAATGTTGCCCAATCACGTGGCAAGAAACAAGAACGTATCCCTTTTAACACATGCCCTTTTTTACAAAGCTTTAATTTTTGTTGTTGTTTCTATTAACTAGAATTGTAGCCCAATCGCATGGCAACAATCAAGAATGTATCCCTTTTAATACATGCCCCTTTTTACAAAGCTTTAATTTTTGTTGTTGTTTCTATTAACTTGAATTGAAACACTTTTTTTCATTATTTGCTTGCATTAGTTTTATTTTAATGATCAGTTTTATTTTAAAAAAGTGCCCACTTTTTTGGAAGAAGCTTATACAATTCTTCATGATTCTAAATTATAATGTTTTGTTGGTTTAATATTTTTTTTTTAGATAAAAGACACAAAAAGAAAATTGTTGCTGATTTTTTTCCTTTTTTTTAGTTATGACGTTAAACTTATATATATTTATGCATGGATGAATGTAATGTGGATAAGATTGTTTGTGTTTGGATGGATGTAGTTTATATTTGGATGAATGTAGTTTATGTTGGATTTACATAGTTTGGGTTTAGATGGATATGAATGTGAATATGATGAAATATATTATATAACAGGTGTATATCAGGAAGAATATGATGAAATATATTGTAACAGGTGTATATTGACCCTCTCAAATTTGAAAGTGTGCTTTGAAGGCTCATAAGGGATGGTCCATGACAGTCCTTTTTAAGGACAGTCTATGGCCATCCTTTGAAGGGTCATAAGTGACGGTCCATGACAAGGACGGTCCATGACCGTCCTTTTAAAGGACGGTCCATGGCCGTCCTTTCAAGGCTCATCAGAGATGGTTCATGACAATCCTTTTAAAGGACGGTCCACCGTCCTTTGAAGGCTCATCAAAGACGGTCTATGACAGTCTTTTTTAAGGACGGTCGATGACCGTCCTTTGAAGACTCATAAGAGACGGTCCATGACTGTCCTTTTTTTGTCAATAAGAATGACGGTTTTCGACCATCCTTTAAGTAATACAACACGTCAAAATTTGACGGCCCATGCGACGGTCCATGACCGTCCTTTTTGGTCATTTGATATGGTTTTGGACTGTCCTTTTTTCGCTGTTTTGGAGTAGTGGAAGTTTCGACACGTGATGGCATTTTATTGGTCGGCGTGGATGCACCAAGATGGGCGGAAATAATGCCCCCATGTCCCTTTAAATTGAAAGATGTGATGGGACGGTTGACGTTTTGAATTCAACAATCGTTCAAATGTATGACACATGGTGGCATGGGGTTCACGCTTGTCTGTCATCTACATTAATACTGCATTAAAAATCTCCCATCTTAAATTTTAGGTTGAAAATTTGGACGATGATGGTTGTCTATAAATAAAGCTAGTCGCTAAGCTAGCTCATCGTCCTAACTCTTCTACCATCCTTCAATCTATCTTCCATGCTTTTCCTTACTCCATCTCAAGCAATGGTAATTTTCTAGAAAAACAACGCTCTCTATGGACGACGGCCAAAGATTTAAAGCTTAGCCACTATTTTTTTAACAAAAGTTGAAGATGAAGACTTGACTTCCCGAAGGACGTTCAGTTAAAGTTGTTTCATTTTATTTTCTCTTATTTTGCTTTGTTCCAATGTAAGCAATCTTCTTTTTATAAGACAAATTTGATAATGTGTCTTTGTAACAGTCAATTAAGAGAAATAAAGAAGTTTTTTTTCATTTTAATGCATTTCCCGATCCTTAACTTCTTTCTCTTCTCTTTATTCTTTATTTTTGTCGACCTGTTCAGTAGTCGACTTGTCTTCTCTCTGTTGGAGTCAGTGCCCTAGAAAACCATCCATGCCTTTATCCACTAGCCACGTGATGTGATTGGCCGGATCTTAGTCATTGATCGTAGTGACCATGTGTCCTATATTGGATATGTGATATGCCTTAGATTTAATATTTCTCTCATTTTATTATCATTGGGTTTATTAAAAAGTAATTCCTCTAGTAGTCCTTGGGAACTTAAGATTGGACATGACAGTCATTAAAATAGGAGAGTCATGGTCCATAAATCCAAGTACCCTGTTAGATCATGACCGTCACAAGTGAGTGGGACACACCTATGTACATCAGTTCATGAGATGTACAATCAACTTGTGTGAGGGGACTAAATTGGGTCAAGAAGGACAGTCTCCACCATCGGAAGCTGACTTGGTGTCAGTTTATGCCTTGCCCTACAATCAGCTCTTAATCCACCATAAAATATGATCTAATTAAGATCCATCATAATAAAATCTAATCAAACCGTTAAAAACCATGAAAACACACATAATTATTCTCAAAGGAAATCTAATCATCAACATGATCATATATGCTAAAATCAACTATGAATTCAATTTACACCATTAACGGTATGAGAAACTAAATCAGAGGGATCTCCAATCGATGCGTTCATTTTGGGTTAAATCTAAATAAGTTTGCATTGGATCCCTTTCAATTTATACAATAATAATAATAATTATTATTATTATTATTATTATTATTTAAGATTGACACGCTTTGATACCACTTTTGTTATAACGAAGTAAGTAGTTTAAGAATCATGGATTTAATTCCAAACATGCATATAACAGTCCCTATTTAGATAATATCAAATATTTACAAAAGGTAATATGAACACACTACACCAAAATCACTGATTAGAAACATCTATGTTTTTTTGTTTAGGTACAGCTTTAGGTCGTTCCTAATGTGAACGGTTTTAAACTATTCCTAACAAAGGTTAAAAAGGTATTTTATTTATAAAAAAAAAATACTGATTTCATTTAAAAAAGCTCTCTCTCTCTCTCGTGATTTTTCAGCATGGAAACAAGGGTTTTAGATCTCCTTTTCCCCTTTTCCAAACCCTATATAGGGATTTTCACATTACCTGTTTGTGATCGATGACCACTACCTCGAGCTCGAACTCCTCACTGTTGTCAAAGGCAATTTTTTTCTCCAGCAGTCGGTTTAGTCTCTCGGCGTTATTCTCTTTTTCACAATTGGAACGGTAGATCAATGTCGTCATTTGGTGAAATGGGGTTTTTTAAACTCAAGCATGGAAGGAAGTGTGGAAGCAATGTGCACTGCCCTTGACGGAGTGAGGGTGGAAGTTGTGACTGGGAGTGGCCGTAGAAGATGGTGGCCGAAGATCTGGATCTAGGGTTTGAGGAAGCCACATCAAATGATGACGAATTTAATGGTTGCCTGACGTGCAAGGTCACTGATTTCGGAGGGTTGTTGGATTTAATGGAGGTACAAAGACAAGCCAATGAAGAAGAAGGCTCTGATTTCGTGATCTGTAATAGTGGTGGACTGATGATTGGAGCATAGTTCTGCTCTTTTTATTGTAGGTGCAGCTGAAGGTCCAGTCTATTTTGAGATATTGACTGTTCATCTTTTAATCAGCAAGAATGGGGACCCTTTAAAGATGCTTGGAGCTTTGCTTTGATTTTGGGTGCTTTGCTTATGGATGGAGATTGGATACAAGCAACTGTGGTTATGGGTCACTGATGTGAGCAAAGCAGTGGGTTTTGGGGGGAGGACTAGTGGTGCTCCACCCAATCGAAGGGCTGATTTTAATGGAGGGAGGCTGGATGGGTAATAGAAATCGACTGCCGGAGAAGAAGATGAGCTCACGAGATTGGCAATGGAAGTGGAGATGGGTTTCACAAGCTGTTGTTATCGAGACTGGTGACTGTGGATGTGGTGGTTTTTTTTATTATTTTTTTTATGTTTTGTGTTTTGTTTTTTGTTTTTGTTTTGTTTTTTGTTTTGTGATGCAGTAGCCTGCAACTGTTTCTACTCTTGGCGAATTATGGGTGGAAATCACTGCCCAATCATGATTACTGTTATTCATTCAGTAAATTCCACAATGGCATGGGTCCACTATCCATACAAGGGATAATTAGAAATAACTGTAAAAAAATTCCACACATTTGTATGGATGGTGATCTCTAGCCAGTGGCCAAGATCTTTCTTCACTTGGCCCATCCAGGGTGGGGTCTTCTCAATTAACTTGGGGGGTGGATCTTCATGTGGTGATTGGTGAGGCACAGGGGTGAACAACAAATGGCATGCAATCCTAGCGGAGTTCATCTCTATCTGTGGTAATCATATTTCTTTATAGATTATAAGTTTTTGCATTTTTCTGGTGCTATTAACATCTTCTGATGCAATTCTGGCTAATCTAACCCCTGCACTTGTTGCAAATTAAGAAGGCCGAGCATCTTATTTGTTAGTTGAGGGGATGAGGTAACACCTTCTCAAGGCTCATGTGCCATTTTTTAGCTTTCCTACATAAGCTGATGAGGTCGTGACTTCTCAAGGCTCACGTGTTGCACCTACAATTAGACATCCTTCACACTCAAGGCAGAACAGGTTTGTGATGATCCAACTAGATATATGTTTCTGTCAATCTTATGTCAATTGATAGAACAATTGGGTGCCCTAATTGTGGGTGTCGGCTTTTTTGCTGGGTTGATGGCTTTCTTGGTTAGTTTCATTTTCTACTGTTTTTCTTTTTTAGGTTTTTAGGTTGTCATCTATTTTTGTTTTCTTTTATTTTTCTGTTTTTAGTCCTTGTTGTTGTATACTTACCAATTGTAATAGCAAAATCAAGAGAAAATTGAACTTAAAGGAGATCAAATGTATACTTACTAATTAGAAGGTCATAATTCCCACTAGATGTACAAAACTTCTTGATAATCAAGTGCAACTCCATGAAGAAACAAACTAAAAAAGGGTAATTCTCTGGAGGCTTGTCACAAAAACCTTAGGAAGTATCTCTGCTAGCATTTTCTGGAAGTGTCTCACCTCTAGAAAATGGTTGATAATCTCAAGAAACCAAAATAAAGGAATCCATTCAATCAAATTGTTGAAATTCATGCATAATAGTTTCATCTGTATGGCTCTCTATGTGACTATGTATAGCCTTCCTTTATAACTACTACAGTCCCACTTAAAGAAATCAAACCAAAAAGCTTATTGGTCCACATGATAAACTTTCCTAAATTGCCTCACCTTACAAGTAAATAATTACAAAGGAGAAATGCTCCTACTTATATGGGGAAACTTAAGACAATCCAACCCATTGATCCATACCATTCGTAAGGTTCAACGCACATTTCATGTGCTAAAATGCAAACTACCTCATGGACTAATCGAATTGTTGAGTGGACCTACTTTTTTGTAACAGATCTTAACCATCGATATTAAAGGTGGTTGAGCGAGCTTTTAAGGGACTTAAATGAAATGCTTGCGCTTCTCTTTTCCCATCACTTTAAATTCTGTAAAGAGACTTGTGACCTTTGATTTGTGAATCATAAACCCTCGTATTCTATTGATGGTAGGCCTTTGATATTTGTATTTAGTTGTAAACAAAACTCCTTGGCATTGAACCCTTCTATTGATATATTATTCCCTTTGGAAATTGTTACTTTCTTAAAGCAAAATACTAAAAATTTGAAGTTGGCTCCCTCTAGAAACTCATCACAACCATCATCTTTTTTATGAATGAATTGTCCTGGCCATCAAATTTTTCTTGATACTTATTTATTTTTGCTATTAGTTATTTCTCTATTTTAATATTAAGATTTTGATGAAACGTGGTTAAAATCTATTTTATGTTCATGTTATCTAGAACTTAGTATTATCTAAAACCAGGATCCCAAATGGGTCATTTTTCTCTATTTTTCCATTCTATTCATCATTTGAATTACTTTCTATCTCAATCATAACCACTTTTCTCCCTTGAAAGAAGAATATCATGTGGGTTGATTACACTGTGGAGCTCTTAAATCTAACAACTTGTTTCAAATTTGAAATTAATATAACTTTCTTTTTTAAGGTTTCTTATTATTTTACAGTAAAACGATCATAAGAAATTATCATCCGTTATGAATGTTGACTTATATTTATGTTGCCAAGGTTGACTTGGACCTCAGAAACTATGAAAGGCTCCTAAATAAAGAAAGAGCATTAAGTCTCATTGAAATGATTTTTCCCACTAATCTTAGTAAGTTCTTCCAAGTTTAGCAATCTTTTGAGCTCACTATATTTTAGCTTTGTACTCTCTTTTTGGAAGGATACATTCTTTGCAGATTTTTTAAAGACTCTTTTTTGGAAAGATACTCTCTGTCATTAATTTTCCAAAGATTTAGATACTCTACTTGCGGAAAACAGGAAATTGACCGCTGGTAAAGGCCGATTTCGTTGTAGTGAATTTGGTAGTGGAATACTTAAACATTGTACGATAGTACGAAAAGTAAGAAAAGTGTGTATCCATCAAAAGAGGGTGTGAATATTAGTGGCTAATTATTTCAAACCCCTCTAATCTACATGTGAGAAAAAGGTGGCTTATGGACATTTTGATTCACATAGGCTATAAACCTGGCAAGAAAAATGTCATATTCAGGCATGCGGTGGTTCTGAACTTCTCATCATTTTCATCATCATCATCAACTAATCCGTATTCCAGCTAATTGGGGTTGGTTAAGAATTTGGATCATTTTTCAATTTGTGGTTCCACACCATTGTGGGCCAATTAAAGCATTAGTGCACACCTTTTGTTTACATGCATGCAAGACAAGCAACCAATAGACCAATGGTTTGTTTTTATTCTTGTAAAATCATAAATCTAATGTTTTGCTTTTTATTTTTTATTTTTTTGATAGTCAATGGCTACAGATTTATTCCGGAGCTGTCGCTAATACTCCGTAGCCATTTCTACTAGTTCCTAAAATGGTTTTCAACCGTTCCTAATTTTTAACGACGCCCTATTTAGGAATGGTTGAAAACCGCTCCTAAATAGTTCTAAAATGGTTTTCAACCATTCTTAAGTAGCAATTTTGGTGTAGTGATGATTCCGATCTACCTTTCTAAATCCTGCTCATTTAATCGCTGGAGATTGTCAATGATGATCCTTCAACTTAGAAAGTCAAGCAGAGGGTTCTCTCTACATCTATTAAATCATCAAGAAAAATACCTATAGAATCATATAGGAAGTTTTTTAAAAAGTCATTCATAAAATCAATGTCCAAAATTAGTCAAGCTTTAAAGATTTATTGGAATGATGAAATGAATAGCATCCTAATTGCCATATTAATGGAGCAAGTAGGTCTTAAATGTAAGGGAGATAATGGTTTCAAATGGAATGCATACAACACATTCATCAAATAAATAAAAATAATAATATAAGAACAACCCTTACAATAATCAACGTCTAAAATCACTTATGAACTCTAAAAAAGATTAACAGTTGTGTCCGAGATATGCTCATAAATAGCAAATTAGATTGGGATGGTGCATTGAATTTTATAAACGACAAAGAAAGATGTGTGGAAAGGATATATAAAAGAATAGTGTTATTATACTTTTGTAAGTGAGTTGTTTGCATATTTTTATTAATAGAAAATAATTTCTTGAATCCCTTAATTATTTTTATTCTCTTTAAATAGTCACACCCTTATGAGAAAATATTTAAAAGAAGTTCGTCAAATTATACGATGATCTATTATTTATCGTTGGCAATGAGCAAGCCAAATGATAGTATTCATGAACTAGGTATAGTGTGCCATTTACTGGTGCACAAAGGGCTAGAGTTGTAACTAACTCGAACACAAATTGACTTAGCAATATGAGTACATGATGTTATTATCCTCTAACAAATTTATCGATAATGATTTGTAAATTCATTGGTTGTATGATAGTCAAATGGGGTTTAACCAAGTTTTTTGGAGACCAATATTGAACGCGAACACTTTAAAAAACATATGTAATACAATTAATTTAAAAATAAGATAAAATTAGAAAAATCCCATGATGTTCTTGGAATCTTTATATACTATATTGTTGATTTGTTAAATAATTGGCGTTATCAATGATCGAGAGAAAGGATACATCATGGATGTTGAAAGTTATGATCGTGTTAGAACATATATGTGCTGCCTTACTAACAATTATTTTGCTCTTCGTTAGTAACATCTTATCAAATGATGGGTAATATGTAACATTGTTCTTGAATTTGGTTAAATATAGAAGGTTGGATTGGCTATAAATGTTGGTTCAGCCCACTAGACCCATACGATATGACTGTCATTACTTTTCGATATCTGGATCTCTACTTATCTTCAAGTTCTTTTTTACTTTTTTTTTCACATTGGTTGCCAAAAGATAACTTTTTAAATTAGTTTCCTAGGAAATCGACAATTTATTTAAATATATTTTTAATTAGTTTCTTAGAAATCAGAAATTTATTTAAATGTATAATTTTAAACTATATTTGTGCTATAATTATAGTTTGTTATTATCAGGTAATAAGAATGTGATGTTAGATGTATGCCAATAGTAAGTGAGAAAGTGAAGTGCCAAAATTGGGATGTGAAAGAATGTTTTTGAATTGTCTATATATGACGTTACGAAAATGATTTCTTTTTTTTTCACTTTTATATAGAATGTGATATGTATACTTAAGGATGCAGTTGTAAGAAAGGTTTTTTTTTTTTGTTTTTTTAATTTTATGACCGTTGTTATTAATCGTGATACACTGAATACATATTACAACTCTTCTAGATGCAACCATTACTCTTATATGTAGTAGACGTTTGACAATATTACAATATTATTCCATATATAATTTTATATTTTGTAATGTATGTTGGAATTAGTTGGTTCTTTTATCATTATATGTTTATAATTTGTAATCGTTATAAGCTCTACAATTTAATTATATTTATTGGATCAATTTCAATTACATATATTGTAGGTTGCAACAAGTCAGTAAAAAGAATAAGACACCAGGTTTGTTATATTCCATAATGCACTAACGTGGATCAATAGTAATTCACTACAACAAATGGGACATTTAGCGGCGCTTATGAGCGCCGCTAAATTCCCTAAAAGCGCCGATGATTATTTAGCGGCGCTAATCAAGCGCCGATATAGATATGTCGCTAAAGGTAATAGCGGCGCTAGTTAACTTTCCTGGCGCTTTTCTGAGCGCCGCAATCCCCGACGCGAGTAAGCGCTGCTGAAAGTCACTCAGAGCGCCGGTAAAAGTGGTTTGTGGACACTTTTTCTTGTGACAAAGCGCCGTAAGATTTCTGCACGAGCGCCGTTAAAAGCCTTTGTATGGATTTGCTAGGCTCTAGCATGCCAGTAATTTTTTATTACATATAATTCAATCAAAACCTGTATTTTTTAAATATTTGAAACATAAAAATGATGCAATACAAATAAAACTGAATATTAAACAAAATTTATTACAATAAATGGTCTTGAATATAAATAAAAACAAATCCTCTATATGGTCCACTCCTAGCATGAGTGGCGTCAAAAGGCTGAAGTGATTTGAACTCTGGATTGCCCCACTTGTATGCAACGAGAAGAGTGGATCACCCACCATTAGCCCTTTGAAAACTACTCCTATGATAGTCAGAACCAGGCTAGTCCTTAGCTGCTCCATGGAAGTTGGTTTTTCGACGCTTAACATGCTGATCTGTTGGGTGGAAAGAATGGTATCTGGCAATATTCCTTCATGACTTGAAGAGAGCTCTTTCCGCAGCTCACCAAGCTTCATCTCTAAACCTGATGACATACTACGCTTGGTAGCTTTTATATTTGCGGTGTTACCATTCTGTCCAATGCATATTTCAAGTTCAATTGTCTTCTTCCCTATCAGATGACAACAAGACATGCATCAACTGCTTCCCACACAACCAATGATTTAGATTTTCCATTGAATAACCCAACTCGAATCCAAGGAAACCAAACTCTGACAGAGAACTGTAGTTCAAAACAACCATTTTGCATATCATGTTAGAGTTGTACTAAACCATGGTGCTCACTTTATGAAGAGAAGGAAAATATCACATAGCACAATTACAGGTTTAACCATCTCTCAAAAAACTAAAAAGAAAAAACAAACAAATAAATAAAAGATGGGGCTTAACAGAGCATTCCATGTAGAAGTAGAAAAGACGAAAATTAAAAAATAAATAAATAAATCAAATCAAATCAAATGCTTACCAAGATGGCCCTGCTTAGCAGCAATATGGAATGAGTCGTAGCCATTCTTGGCCTTGAGAGCAGCTGTCTGAAAATCCTTGAGTTTCTGAACTGTGAACAGATATTTTACATTTCTCTCTGCTTGCTCCCCTTGAACAAGAATGTCACGCATATTTTTCTCCGCAAGAGCTTTTGCCTGAATTTTGAAATGAAAGCAAAAAATGTAAGCTCACGGTAATTCCATTCAAGAAGCTTGCCTCCCAAATTAAACAGAACCACATCACCTACAGCAAAATATTTTGAAGGAAAGATCACGGTAATTCTATAAGAGGGCTTCTCTACAGGGTGTGCCGAATCGGTTACGTATCGGCCGATACGTAACGGTAACGGTGCGAACCGTTACCCGTTTCGGGGCCGTATCGGCCGATACGATTTTTTGTACCCGTATCGGCCGATACGGGCCCGTTACGGGGTGTAACGACCGTTACGGGCCGTTACGGGCCCGTAACGGTAACTTTTTTTTTTTTCATTTTTAGCTCATTTTTTGCTGCTTTTTTGAAACCTCTTGCTTCCAAACTGTTTTTCACTCCTTCTACTACTAATTTCGACCAACCTTAGCTAGGTATTTGAGATAAAAACACATTATATCACAGATTTTTTTGAATCAAAGCTCGGTGGGCCATTTTTCAGAAATTCGTCAAAAATAGGTATTTATACTTTTTTTAATATGTTTTGCTGTTTTAATCATGTCATATGATGTGTTAATCATAGTAGAACATGTTAATGTACATTTTACAGATTTGGGGTGCCATTTAATAATTTTTTAATATTTTTTTCTATTTACGCATGAATTTTGGCCCCTTTTTTTAAAATTCGAAAAATCAAATTTTAATGGTTGTTTTGCTGTTTTAATCATGCCATTTGATGTGTTAATCATAGTAGAACATGTTAATGTGCATTTTACAGATTTGGGGTGCCATTTTATAATTTTTTAATATTTTTTTCTATTTACGCATTTATTTTGGCCCTTTTTTTGAAAATTCAAAAAATCATTTTTTAATAATTCTTTTGTTGTTTTAATGACATCATATGATGTGTTAATCATAGTAGAACATGTTAATGTGCATTTTACAGATTTGGGGTTCCATTTTATATATTTTTTATATTTTTTTCTATTTACGCATTTATTTTGGCCCTTTTTTTGAAAATTCGAAAAATCATTTTTTAATGATTCTTTTGCTGTTTTAATGATGCCATATGATGTGTTAATCATAGTAGAACATGTTAATATGCATTTTACAGATTTGGGGTGCCATTTTATATTTTTTTTATTTTTTTTCTATTTACGCATTTATTTCGGCCCTTTTTTTGAAAATTCGAAAAATCATTTTTTAATGATTCTTTTGCTGTTTTAATGATGTCATATGATGTGTTAATCATAGTAGAACATGTTAATGTGCAATTTACATATTTGGGGTGCCATTTTATATTTTTTTCTATTTACGCATTTATTTCGGCCCTTTTTTTGAAAATTCGAAAAATCATTTTTTAATGATTCTTTTGCTGTTTTAATGATGTCATATGATGTGTTAATCATAGTAGAACATGTTAATGTGCATTTTACATATTTGGGGTGCCATTTTATATTTTTTTAATATATTTTTTTCTATTTACGCATGAATTTTGGCCCTCAAAAATAATTGCAAACACCTAAATGTAAGATATTTTCATATTACATTCATTCTAATATATCTATCATTGATAGTAGATAGTTAGAAAATTAAATATATGAATTTTGTAGTCAAATTCAAGTTATCTGGTTCATAAATTCATCAGATAGTCCGATACAACTTCTCACCAAAGAGTGGACCGTTACACCACCATAAACATGTTCCAATTTATAAATGAATGCATATTTGGAATGCTTAGAATATTCCGGATTTAATCCATATTTTTTTATATTTTTTTGACAAAAAAAAAATTTTGCACCGTTACGGGCCGTTACGCCCCCGTATCACCGTTACGCCCCCGTATCCGTATCGGTTTTGGAGGTCACCGTTACGCCAACCGATACCGATACGGGACACTCTGCTTCTCTATGCCATCCCTTATTTCCTTCCTTGAAGGAAAGATCTGTATGTAATCAAGGGCTATGAATGGACTGAAATTAATTAAACAGAGATGCATCTTAATATCATTTATGATGGCAGCCTCAACTATATAAGAGTGTAAACCCACACCATGCACACACAATCTCAAGTTTCTTTTTGTATAGGTACGATCACACCATTCTAAAAAATACTTCAAGCCAGTTGTGTAATCAAAAGAATGTACTTAGTCTTTTCCAAAACAATAAGAGGTTGTGACTGTATGATTGCTCCTACAGAAACACCAAATCAGGCAAGGAACAACTGCAGGCTTTTCCAAAACATCAAATGATGCAAAACCCAGTACAAAAATTCCCCAATTGTAAATAGATTTGCATACCCATTTGTGAATGAGATAGGCATGATTTCTGCTTTGGAAGACCCGCATCTTGTAAAGCTCTATGGATGCTGTATCAGTTTGTGGATGAGATAGGCATGATTTCTGCTTTGCAACACCCGCATCTTGTAAAGTTCTATGGATGCTGTATCAGTTTGTGGATGAGATAGGCATGATTTCTGCTTTGCAACACCCGCATCTTGTAAAACTCTATGGATGCTGTATGGAAGGAAATCAGCTATTGCTCATATATGAGTATATGGAAAATAACAGTCTTTCCCATGCTCTGTTTGGTATGATTTGTTTCACCGTGATCATGACATGACGATGGCTCAAATATCGCATGTGTGCCACAAATTCTCTTAGCATTGTTCATCAGGAAATGAAGCTTAATAGTATATTAACAGAGTTGGCTTTAAAAGATGTCATAAGAAAGAACTTTGATGGAAAAGGCTGGACAAATTGAAGGGAATGATTGGAAGTACCACATCCAGAGAAATTAAGCAATTGAGAATTGTTGTCAACATCGAGCATGTAATAAACCTGTAAATAGATTAGTATGAAAGAGATCACAATCAGCAACAAGACAATTATGCAGTAGTTAAATATTTAAGCAAATGGAATATGCACATATGTTTAGTTGAATTCTGTAGCATTTAAGAGCTAAAGCATTTGCTAAGAAGAAAGAACATAAGCAAGCAGCCCAGTGCGAGATTCGGCTGGTCATGGCATTTTTAACTAAGATTGTCACTCATGTCTCAACAAAACAACCTTAACGACCTTTAGTCAATCTCAGTTGATGGTCCATAACAAGTTAGGTGACAAAGTAAATATATTAAAGGAAGACAGTAAATTTAAATACATGTCAATCAGTTAGCATGGCTCACAATGGAAGATCTACCATACCTCAATTCCAGCATCATGCAAGGCTTTCACCATTTGTCAGAACTAGCATAGCGGCTCATGGGAGCAAAGAAATTTATGGTAGAATAACAGAAAAATATCAATCAAATAAATAATATACCGCATAGAAAAAGCATAGCAAGACCTAGTAAGAGTGATACCTACATGACTAGCAAGCATGTACCACAGCTAATAGTATGTGGCATCAACTGTTTCCAAATCACAACCTGGGAATATATTGAAGTAAGACAATGAAGCATAGGGTATTATGCACCACAAGATAAATGGCTTAAAGAACCAATTGATTGCTAAGAGAAAGTATAGTCGGCCTGATGATTGGACCGGCCTATTCTCAGGCCAAGGCATCTACATGGAGGGACCCACCTCATGGACAGCTTCATTTGACCATCCAATAAATGTCCACCAATTCCATTAAGGAATGATTTACACCAGTTACCTTATGAGCATAGCATTGATGTATTTTGAATCTGCCACCTAATATACAGAAAATAGATAGTTGGACCTGATTGATAATTCACCCTGCCTCAAATCTTTAGTGTGCACATACTTATGTTACATTCAATTCTACCATTGATGTGTTGCTTTCTTTAAAGAGTGCATCAAATGAAAATTAGTAGAGCCAAAACAGGGCATGACCTATCCATGAACTGTCCCAATAGTCCAAGGGTCAAGAAAGTTGAACCCCTAGGCTGCACTTGAACAAACTGAAAAGTGTGCATATGATCGCTGGCTAAGCATTGCCTATATTTCCTTCACAAAGCAAAGCATGCATTATTAACGGATCAAACAAAGATAAAAAAAATCAAGAATAAATCGTCAATCTAGCAGTTGGAAAAAAAGATCCCATACTCAAAACACATGAGTCATAATGTTTTTAACTACTATTATATCTCTAAACAGTCACGAAAAAGGCCAGCCCACTACCCAAAACAAAATCTCTCCACAAAGCATCTATAAAATTCACAAACAGAAACTGAATGCCATGCTGCATCCCTACTTTCAGTTCCGATATATTAGGGCTAATGGAGGTGGTGGTGATTATGAAAATCATAAGAGCCTCAAGTTTCCAAATTCAAAATGAACCAGGAGAACTTCGAAGTAGAATTAATGGAGAAGTGCCTCTTCTATAGGCAATCTAAACTCATTTGATTTGTCTTTGATATTGAGCTGCAATTCTACCTCTGTATCTTTTAGTTCTCTTGCCTTTTTCTTATCAATTGCTCTAAGATATCTGATCCATCCGAATACAAGTCAGAACCTAAATCTAAATCTTTCTCTACAACGTGAAAGGAAAACCCATAAGAAACAAATTCAAGGAAATATTATACAATTCCACTGGAATAACCAGCATTTCCATATGGGCTAGCATTCCATACTATTTCTCATGGTGTGGCAACTTGAGTATTTTATCCGCCTCACTTTTTGTTTCACATTAAAAAAGGATGCAATGAAACTGATGGATAGAGTTGATGTCATATGGACATCGCGGTGGGCCTCATAGAGCTTTCAGTTACAAGAGCCTGAAAGTACTTGGGCCATATCCACAATTCGTTCCTCCTGAGGAGCAAGCACCATAACTGGAAAGAAAGACCTGTCGCTTTTGTAACTGTGAACACATTCAATTACAAATTTCATAGGCATAAAATGTAAATAGATTCCACATTACCAAGCTCGAATTAAAATCCAAGCATGCACTAAGCTGTAGATATCTTTTTCCCTAAATAAAAGCTTGGCATGTATATTAATAGAAGGAGATTTACCATGTAGTGCCCATCTATGTATTCAAGAGTGGCACCAATTGGAACTTGTGAATCATACACAACCAGTCCAACCTGCCACTGATTATATATTTTACTTAAACTGCTCAATGTGTAGTGTCAACTGACAAATGAATAAGTAAATGAATATTAAGCAATTCTTACCCTTGATCACTTGCTTAATGGGTCTAGATTGACTCCTCTATTAATAAAAACACCAGTCAAATCTTGTCTATGAGTCTATACAAAAACAGGGGAAAGAAAAGACATGAAGAAAAGAAATTCCCCAAAACATAATCAAGCAAATGCATCTTTCAAGCCAACTACAGTGATCTGTCACAAATAATTGTACAGATGCCTCTACCAGGTGACCCACTGATTCAGAGTGGCCACACAAAAGTGCAGTAAAGTGTTTGGCCAGTTGTTGTTGTTTCATTTTGGTCTAGTCTCATTTTGTTGATCTTTTTCTTTTTCTAGATGACAATACATACAACTATGGCTATATTTCAATCCCATTCCACAAATCCTACAGTCTCCTTACAGCTTCTCGCTTTTCTAGCTGCCCAAACACAAAGGCCATGATCAATATCTTCAAGGAAGAAAGAAAAGACCGACAAAAAGATAGAAAACTCTATAAGCAGGAAGTGGACGCACATAAATCACAGTTCCGCAGAAAAAAAAAAATAGTAGTTGTTCCTAATTAATGATTTTGGTGTAGTGCCACTTACCACACATCAACAGGAGTAATGTTAGGATCCAAGGAGGATTTCTAGTGCCCGGTACTATAGCGTAATCACCTGAAAAGAGTGTAACTAACCACACAAACTCACCTACAATGAAGAAAAGTACCAATGTCGGTGTGGCTCCATTTTAAACCAATGATTGTCAAAGCTATTAATGATGTTCCATGTTTGGTGGCTAGCCCCGCATGGGTCATTCCTCTTTATTGATCCAGGCAGTGGCACATGTGCCACAAATTGCCTTTCCATCTATACTTGAGAAAACAGTCTTGGAATTACTCTATTGCAAATCATACACAAAAAATAAAAACAAAAACAAAAAAATGGTCTAAAAACTACAGACACCCTTTACACTAATACAAAACATGCAATCACACTATTTACACCACCTTACAGATAGATGCACCCTTTCCTCCAAGTTTCAGTAATACAACAACAAAAAGCTATACTACCATAATACCAGAAGTAGAAAGAAAGGAGTCATCTAACAAACAGGTTGTGTTCAGATATTAGTTGCCATTCTCAAAATTTTCAAACCCACCAAAGAATCAAAAAAATAAAAAATAAATAAATAAAGAAATCTCTAAAATTCAGACTCAGTCCTACTTCAAATATTAGATTTCTCAAGATAACAGAATCATACAGCAAAAAATACCCAAATAATCCTGAAAAAAATGGAACAAGAACAACTCAAAACAAGATATACACAAACAACACTTACAATAATCTCTACAAAATTCCAATTCCTTCCTAAAATCCAGTAACAAACTTCCAATCAGAATCAATGCTGGAAAATTAGAGCTGATGTAGGAGTAAAGATCAGGCAGGTAAGTTAAAGAAAATGCATAAATCAAGAGTGTTTCAAACATCATGTACCCAACATTAGCTAAATGAACATATCCATAAGCAATTGAGAACTAACTGACATGGGCAAAATCAGGGTGAGTATATATGGAAAAAGAAAAGAGAAGAAAGGTATATGATCTATAAAATATGGCATATGACATGCATGGAGATTCAAATGTTTCGTACCCGCAGGATAATAGCATGAAGATTCAAATGTTTGGTTTCAACATAGTAAATCCCTAATTAGGGTTTCAACATCGTAAATCCCTAATTAGGAATTCGCCATTGTAAAATCCTAATTAGGGTTTCAACATTAAAGATACTGATCTCAAGAGAGAGATTGAGGGCGACATTGACACACAGAGAGAGATAGAGAGAGACCTAAGAGAGGGAAATCGAGAGTGATTGTGCCACGTATGGAGGTTTCTTCGCCGCCCGATTGAGAGAGAGCTCTTGCTTGGCAGAATGGGGGAGAGAGAGAGAGAGAGAGAGAGAGAGAGAGAGAGAGAGTTGCAGTGGGTAGTAGTTGGAGTTGCAGCAGAGAGTCCGTTCATAGAGTTGTCGAGAGAGGTGCCGTGGAGTTGCAGAGAGAGAGAGAGAGAGAGAGAGAGAGGGCGGGGAGAAGGAGAGAGTTGGGGGCTGGGATAGGAATGAATAGGGTTGTTTTAATTTGTACTCCTTATTTAGCAGCGCCCTATTCTGTTCAGCACCGGTACAATGCAACTCTGAAAGTGACAACTAATCCCCTTTTTGTTGTAGTGTAACTATATAATGTCATCGTAACAATCAAATAGGTATGTGGTAGAATATAAATTGTACATGATACTTCTTATGTTCATTATAACTACATTAGCATTGCAATGAATAATGATAAGATTTTACATAATATTTTTAAGTAGGAAGCTGTGAATTTATGATAATTGGGAGGATTGTTGGCAACAAGTGGAGAGATTTAGTGGTTGCAAATACAGGTCCTATCAATCTTGTGAGGAAGCATTAATTGTGTGAGGTGCCTTATACAACTCCTACTCTGCTTGGCTTCAATGTCCTTGATAATTTGTCGTCTCTTATTTATACCGTTTTGGAGGACTAATAAATGAGGCATCTGTTGATGCTGATGTAGGGGGTTAGTCCTAGCACCCTACAAATGTGTACCCAGGAGATGCACACTGACTGTTTACCATTTTCATAGTACTGGTGGCTGTATTTTTTTTCTACATTGTAGTTTTTTATGTGAACACTTTTATATTTCCAATCTCTTATACAACTCTCTTACCTCCTCTTCCTTTATGCGATTTTACCATATGTAGTATTTTGGATGGATTTCTTACGATTTGGTGATACGTAGTATAAAGATTGTTCCTCTTATAAATAATATGCTTCTACTTTATAGCTAGAAGTTGATGCTACGTTTCAAATTTTTGCTAACTTGGAATCTAAAAATCTTTAGAAAATTTTTCGTTAGAATTAATTTATTCTATTATCTAGTGATTTTTAATATATTATCCTAACAAAATATGAGTAATACCTTTAAAAGAACAGTACAGATTTATCTAAACATCCTTGGAATGTTATTGAATTCGCCCAATCACTTAAACCTCAAGCCTAGCTTTTTGATCTACTTATTTAGGACCCAGATCTAAATGACACACCGTAAATTAATCAAGATAATTGTAACTTAATTAAGATATATGTAAAGTTAATATAACTAATGGTTTAGATTTTGATTTACCCATATGCTTAAATAACATTAACCTAGTTACCCGGTTAGCCTAACATCAATAATTTAGGATGATTAGGGTCGAATCACCATTTTGCTCATTGTGAATAGGTCACACTATGAACTTAGCTAATTAAAACCTGAATAATTGGGGACAAGAAATCACACTGCTTAATTTATTCAAGAAATGCTCTGATTATTCAACTAAGCTTTACATCGCTTGTTAGTAGGCTATTAAATATGAAACTATAGAAAGACGTTCGTCTTAGTGGGTTGGATGTCCATGATAAAATAAATCACAAATATCACGTCTCAAATTATTCAACTTGGGCTCGCAAGGGAAGCGCATGAGATGTGGGAGTACTCTTATGATTTGTCAAGAACTTTAGTTATTTGTCCACATATAAACGTTGCCAAAGTTGTGACTTTCGTGCCGTTAGATTGATAAGGGATGTTGATATACGTTGGATTGTATTGATATACATTGTATTGTACTGGTTCGTATGTGTGTTTATCTGATATACCCTAAGGTGGTATTGAGTTGATTTATAATTATGATTATGTATTAATACTCTTAATTATTATTGTGTGGATCGAGCCTTGAAAATTAGTTAAGTAGATGACCTACTATGGGTTGGCTATCTTAAACTTATACGACCGACCAAGGTTGAACATGGATAACCGAAAATATTTGGAGTTGCATGGGATGCTTTGCACTTAATGCTAGTTTTGTCCGGAGTCCCCCGTTATCGATCAGATCAATCCAATGTATGGCCCAATCATTCTTATGCTTGGTTATTTTAAAACATCTAATAAAATTTGAGATACGACTATTACCATTGATTTAATTTTATTCATAACCGTTTGTGCGTTATGATTCTATAAAGACTCATGAGCCAGGCATGGTTGTAACATCCCGAATTTTCGCTATTTTGAATTACCAAAAATCCTTAAATTTTTTTATTTTTTTTATAACTAGTCACATCATCACTTACTGACCCTTGACGCTTGGTATGGAATTGTATTAGATGGGATTAACACCATTATTGTATGTCTGGAAATACCATAGTACTTTGGCCATCCAATTCCCGTGTCTGGGATAAAATTCTTGCTATGGGAAAAACACTGGATTAAGCAAAACCCTGTTTGGTGGACCATGGAATTGTAATCAACGAACCAGATTCACAATGGATGTCGGTCACTTGTACATGTATATAACTAGAATATCACCTGTAAAGGGTGTTTGTGATGGATGGCATGGATAAAATACAGAAAATCCTGCATGGGACCAAATGCAATTCCATCCCACTGGATACCATCAAGGCTGACCTATTTCTGTATTTTGAGATCTAAGATTGAGCTCTCATCTATAAGCTGGGTAGTGCATCCTTCATCTTTCTTAGCCCGAAACAGGAGGTAGCTGAAGCCGTCACTGACTACTAGCCGATTAGTTGTATCGGGAATTTGGGAGTTGCTATAAAATCATCGTGAGTCTGTTGGGGAGAAGGTTGCAGAAGGTTACCATTTTGATGAGCACTTTTGATCCTAGGAGATTAGTGACGGATGACCCTTTCATAGCCATTGGGATCATCGAGTATTGTAGGAGAAAAAGGCAGAAAGACTTCCATTTCAAAGTAGACATACACGGCTGGTACCAATAAAGAACCATACAAATAGGATTGATCGACCATAGAAAACCAATGAATCCAACCGATCACTCAAACATCAAGTTTAACCCCATGATTTGTTCACATATAGCCCAAATCTAACCGACCTACCACTGACTAATCATACAACTGTAACTAAATTAAAGATCTACCCAAAGCCAAGTCAGCTATGACCCGGACCTCAATTAATAAACCAAATCAACCCAGTTGCTCTTTTAGCCTAAAATCGACGGTTTAGAATGATCATGATCGAATCACCATTTTCGCTAATTTTGAATAGGCCATATTATGAACTTAGTTAATCTATACCTTAACAACTGCGCCCAAGAAATTTCCCTACCCAATTTACTCTATAAATGCCCCGATTACCCGAACAAGCTCTATACTGCTCATTAGTGGGCTATTAGGTCCAAAATCATAAAGTAATGTCCATCTCACTGGGCTTGTGTTCTATCACGAGAAATGGACTCACACGACGCCTGGAAACAGACAATTTGCGTCGTTTAGTAGGCACTTGTAAAATGCAACTCTCCCAAGTTTGGCTAAAAATCTAAATTTTAAAACAAATGGCCCCGCCACTTAGGACAATAAATTAGGACATTTCAGCCATTGGATTTCACCCAAATTTGCACCATAGGTTAAAAATATTTTCCTACACTCGTCTGTCAAATCTGACCCCTGATCGAGAAATGGTGATCGTTGATTGCAAATCGGACCCTTGCGATAAAACCTTGCATCCGTTTACCGTCAAACTTTGCACAACCCTTCATTGGGACATGGGGCACCTATCCCATAAATCAGATGGGATAGGGGGCCATCAGGGCAACCCCAACAGTCAGAAATGGGTCCCATAGGGCCATTTGAAGAAATTTATAGAACTCAGGGCCAACTGAAATAAAAATCAGGGTATATAACCCATTTCAGCCCTCTCTCCATCATTTCTTGTCACGCCCAAACTCGAAAAGCGGGCTCACAAAATTCTCGATCGCCGGATCTGGTGCTGACAGCCTCTGTAGTACCCCATTCTCGGCTCCCGACGTGCATGCGACAGATTCCGATCCTGGGATCCTATAAGGAGGATTTTCAATATGATGATTTTTTTTGTATGAAGCATAACCACAAGTTTACCCAAATCACAAAGGCAACATCATCATCACATATCCACTAATATAAATATTTGAATACAATGCTGAAAGGGAAATACATATGTCGAAAATCAAAACTTCAGAAGACCGTTGCACGCCCCAAGCTCAACGCTGCTGCAACCCAATGCCACCTGCATGCGTCTATCGTGCATAAGCTTACAAAAGCTTAAAGGGTTGTGAAAGTGTGTGCCTAAGGTAAGTGTCAAGTATACCATAAAGCCCATAAATCATACATCATCAGAATAAGTGGAAAAACTGACAAGATCATGAATCATACAATATCAGAGTAATGCGGAAATATGGGGTAAGTCTATGAATGCTATCAGCTGTACCAAAGCTGTGTGATGCAAGGCATGAATGCTATCGGCCATACCAAGGCCATGCGATACGAAACATAAAAAGACAATAATAAATGCTATGGATACAATGCAATATACAAATCCTGACGAGCCATAAATACCATCAACCTCATCTAGGCTATAAGTACAAAAACATAGTAATCCAAAATGCTAAGTACTGCGGATGTAATGTGATATGCAGTAAGAATGAAATGACCATGCTGGAATGTGAAGTCGGGATGATAGTACGAAGTATCACAAGCTATAGAGTCCATCACAAGGGACTTCTATCCAAACTAGTCTCATACCTAAATTTGGATAGTCAGACACAATGTGGTAAACTCCTGATCTCAAGTTAGTCGCGCACCCAACCGAAATCCTGGCCATGTGATGGTACACGTAACAAATAGTTACGCACCAGCAGCCCGAGTGGAAAGTGAATGAATGAATGAATGGATATGCAATTCTTTCTCAATAAGTCCTCATATCAGTATGGTTACTCTCTGGGAAAATCACCGGGGTCTATTACACTCGACACCGACTGCCTCCTCCTTAGCTGCACAGCCCAGCGAGCGGAATAGACCTCACTATCCGCCTAACCAGTAGTCTGCCAATACCTACCCGGTTCGTCTATAGCAGACCCATTTACGAGCTGGTTATACTCAGCCTAGCTTATAGCCCCCTCGCTCGGGCGGATAAGGCCACACCCCCTCCAAATCGACCACGACATAGTGGAAGATGCGACCTACTGGTATTCGGCACTCGGGCGCTCATGTTCCACTCGGTCTAGACGTTGGGGCTACTCCTAGCCTCGGAGGTTCTGAAATTTTCACCCAAGGACATCCAAAGTGCCCATAGTGCTAGAACCAAATATTTTCGGTGTCCCATTTGGCCATCCACGAAGTGTCTGTGGAGGCTACGACCCTAATGTCGTTAGGGCGTACTATGATCAAGTCACATATATGCGAGATGCATGAGTCACACTATCCAGTCATGCAGCAATCCTGCGCGTACGGTGCGATAATGTGGGCACTCCGTCTCATAAGGAGTCTCGTAAATAGTCTGCCCAATGGCGTATGCTATGATCAAACATTCCTCATATCAGGCATACATATGATGCATATGGGCATGAATCATGGAGTTATACTATATATTTTATATGGTGATGAACTATCCTCACAACGAAGATGTGCCTTGATGGCCTGCACACAACAAGTATGGGCCTATCAATGGGCCCTAGGGAGAGTTATAATGCGGACATTTAACCAACATTATTCTTACAACGTGGACGTCAAACCAACATTACTCCCAAGGCATAGCCCGCCCTAAACATCAACACATAAACCATGGTGGAGTCACATTACAATGGGCCTTATGTACATCCCATGGGGCCTCGATCCATGGGCCTTCAATACATCAATTGGGCCTCAACCCATAGGCCCAAAATACATCACAATGGGCCTCAACCCATGGGCCCTAATACATCATAATGAGACTCAACCCATGGGCCCTAATACATCATAATGGGCCTCAACCCACGGGCCCTAATACATCAAGATGGGCCTCCTCAAATGGACCTCATGTATATATCAAGGTGGGCCTCAATGAATGGCCACAAGTACATCAATATATATGATATAAATATATTAATCATCTCAAAAGATCAATTGGACTGTACTCCAAATAATAGTGGCAAGAATTATTTCCACCATTAAATTTTCCAAGGCCCATGATAACATTTATTTCCCATCCAATCTGATCATAAGGTCACAATGACCTGAAAGGGGTTTTAATGGTGGACGGTTAAACCCACTGATTTCTATAGTGTGGTCCACCTAATCCTACATCTGCCTTATTTTTAGTCTTTAAACATAAGACGAAAATTGCCAATTGTATGGCCAGTTTGGATGCAACACACACATCAAAGAGGACCCCATAGTCGGGTGCACACATCCCCAAGGTAGGCTCCACATAGCTCGCCACATCAAAGCAGCAAGGGTTAGTGTGTGGTACACCAGCCAAACCAATCCCATCAAAGGTGGGTCCCACGTGGGGCCCACCACAACATTTATTTTCCATCCAATAGTTGATAGGGTCACACATACCTAATAAAATAAATAAACAAATAAATTTTATATACGCCTAGAACCACTCGGACCAGAGGGTCTCAATTGTAAACGTTCAATCCACCACTGCTTCTTGCTGGGTGGTCCACTTGATCTTAGACTTGTCTTATTTTTAGTCTCACACCTAAAAATGAGCTTTCAAAATAGCTGGGCGTATGGATACAACACATGCATCATGGTGGACCCCACCGTCCAAACAGTGGATGGTGTGATATACATGCATCATACGTGGGTCCCACAGACCTTGCTGATGTCAACAGCAGTGGGACCCACCGTCCCTACAGAATGGGTGGACTACATGTATAAAACACCTACATCGTGGTGGGTTACACCGCCTGTGGACAGTGTGAGTAAAACACAAACATCCTTATGTCCCACGTGGGGCCCACCATCACATTTGTATGCCATCTAATCTGTTGATAAGGTCATACAGACCCGTGTCAAGAGGAAAAACAAATTTTGTAACAATCCAAAACTGCTAGGACACCCAAAAGGGTTGCAATGGCAGACACAGACAACATTTAATCATCATTATCTATGTTGCATAAGTGATGCGTTGGAACTCGCGGGTTGAGTTTATACTCGACCCTCGATTTTCAGGGCATTACAATAACCGGCACTGATAAACGGCCTCGACAATCGGCCTCGACAAGCAGAATCGGTAATCAGCCTAACAAAGGGCCGAAGCGAAGGTCACAATGAGGACATTTAACCATCATTGCCCATTAATGTGGACATTCAACCAACATTGCTCCCAAGGAGTGGCCCTCGTGGGGCCAAACTTATAGTGGGCCTAATCACATGGGCCTCATATATACATCGAATAGGCTGCACCAATTAGGCCTCACATACATTACAATGGGCCATAACCCATGGGCCTCGCATACCTCACAATGGGCCTCATATGGGCCTCATATATATATATATATATATATATATCAAGGTGGGCCTCAACAACGGGCCTCATACACATCAAGTACGGCCTCAACAACGGGCCTCATACACATCAAGGTGGGCCTCAACAACGGGCCTCATACACCTCAAGGTGGGCCTCAACAATGGGCCTCATACACATCAAGGTGGGCCTCAACAACAGGCCTCATACACATCAAGGTGAGCCTCAACAATGGGCCTCATACACATCAAGGTGGGCCTCAACAATGGGCGTCATACACATCAAGGTGGGCGTTAACAATGGGCCTCATACACATCAAGGTGGGCCTTAACAATGGGCCATAAACATATCAAAGGTGGGCCTCATAGATGGGCCATAAACATATCAAAGGTGGGCCTCATAGATGGGCCATAAACATATCAAAGGTGGGCCTCACAGATGGGCCATAAACATATCACAGGTTGGCCTCACAGATGGGCCATAAACATATCAAAGGTGGGCCTCACAGATGGGCCATAAACATATCAAAGGTGGGCCTCATAAGGCAGCTTATGGTTGGGCAAAAATAGATGGACAATGGGTCCAACATAGACATCATGATGGGCTTGCCTAAGGTGGCCCATGATTGGGACACATAAGTAGGGTGGCCCCCTCAAGATAATGGGAGCCACGGTCCTAATAAAAATACACACATCATGGTGTGGCCACTGGGACATCAAAATCAAGTCAATTTGTGACTTGTGTGGGCCACACCACATACATCAGTTGAGGGGTACATTCATAATCATTCATTGGCCCCACCAATCTATAGTTCACAAATCCAACCCATTCATAAGTTAACATTTTGATAGATGAAGTGACAATAAATATCAGCTTACTAGAAATTACTATGGCCCTTAAAAGTTTTGAACGGTGAATGTTACTGTCTCCACTATTTTCAATGGTGGGGTCCACTTGAACCTTAGATATGACTCATTTTTAGTCTCAAGTCCTAAAATGAGCTTTCAAAATGGTTGGACGGCTTGGATGCAACACATGCATCATGGTGGGTCCCATAGGGATGGATGGTGTGGAGAGATCACATACACCATGGTGGGTTCCACCGTCCCACGCTGTGGACGGTGAAATAAAACACACACATCACAGTGGGTTCCACCATCCGCCTGTACGGTGTGAATAAAACTCATACCTCACTGTGGGTCCCACGTAGGGCCCACCATAAGGTTTATATGTCATCCAATCCGTTGATAAGGTCACACGGACCTGGATGAAAGGGAAAAACAAATTTCATATTAATCCAAAACTTCATTGACCCAAAAGGGTTTCAATGGCAGACGGTTCAACCCCACTGTTTCCTGTGATGTGGGCCACCTGAGTTCTAGATAGGGCTAATTTTTGGAGGGGACCCACTTCAAGAAGAGGCCTACAAGATGCACGGTGTAGATGTTTTACAACCATCACGGTGGGGCCCACGGCTGGGACTGCGGGTCCTGCTAACCATCCGCCAAACGCAGCAACGTTCTACTGCGGTGTCAGTAGCAACAAGCGCTGCCTATATAAATTTTTTTATTTTATTTTTGAAATAATGTATTTTCATGGTTTTTCATGTGTGGGGCCCGCATCAAAAGAATCAACCTCACCCAATGGATCCTATAGTCCATAACCAATCCATCAAGCCCAAAATTGGGCATGTTTCGGCGTGTAGAAAAATTCAAGTGAATTTAAACGGTGAAAATCACTGTTTGTTAAGGTATGGCCCACCAAAAAGTTGGATCAGCTTAATTTTTGGGCTCAACGCCTAAAATGAGTTGTTAAATAGGATGGATGGTGTGGATTGAATCCATACATCCATGTAGGGCCTATGCAAGTGGCTCACCCAAATAACCTTGAGCCAAGGCTACTATTTGTGTTTTCCATTCAACGTCCAGCGTCCAAGGACGCTGGACAGTTGTGCCTTTCAAGTGGGTTGCCCACGTGGGCCACCAAATGATGGATGGGGTGGACACAATACTTATAAAGTGGGCCCCACCTATAGGTGACTTGAATAAAATACATGCCTTAGGGTGGGATCCATCTGGGTGGGCCACACAGCCATATCAATCACATACAACAAAAAAATGAAAGAAAGAGAGAGAGAGAGAGAGGGAGCGAGAGACGCATGTGATGGAGGGACCCCGACACTATGGGCCCTCCTTTGAAATCAATCATACATCAAGTGGGTCCTATTACATATAGGCCCACCGATCAAAATCAACGGTGGAGATCCTTTCTCCACCGAAATGCAAGGTCTAGATGACCAAGGAAAATAAACATCATGATGGCGTCAATGGAAAATGGCCCCATCATGGAATGATCATGAGGATCAAGGTGGGCCATCGGCTACATCTTGAGGTCCAAAGTGAGATTCATACCATCAATCGGTAGGCCTCACTTGGCCCATCATAAAAACATAAAAATCTATCCTATAAAGCACCCACCATTTGATCTTCTTGGTCCAATGGAACACTGATCTCCTTGTGTCCCTCTTTGATGGAAGATGATGAGAGATGAAGGGTTAAGATGAAGGATTTAGGAGAGGAAGTGGGCTACACACAACTCACTTTTCTCACTTGGGAGAGCTTGGACGTGTACCTCTCTTGCTTTGGAGAATGGGAGAGAGAGATGAGAGAGAGAGGGATGGCTGAGATGGGTGAAAAGGTGAGTGATGGGTGATGTGTACTTTGACATGTGAGGGATGGGTTGCTTTGACTTTGGGGTTGCTTGGGGATGGGATTTTGTACTTGACATGAGAGGTGATTGATGAGAGTGATTGATGGGATTGATTTGACATGTTGTAGAGATTTTCTTGGGATTACAAATATGTGACGTTTTCTCGAACTCATTGCGGGCCCACATCTCCTGGCCCAGGTATCGCCTCGATGCGTAATACGTGGCATTAGAACCGTGGCGATGGTGCGGTCGCAATGGTATAAGTCTCGAATTGAGTCAGCTCAGATCTACGGGATACGACTTAAGGTCGAACGCAAACATCGATCATAGGTCGCAAGTTTCCGGAATTCATCAGGAAGGATCACGGAGTTGACGAAACAGTATGGACTAGGATACGGGCCTTACATGCTGCACATGTGGGGGTGGGGCCCACTTGAGATATGTATTGTATATTCACACCGTCCATCCCTAGACGGTGATTTGGGTGGCCACCTTAATGAATGTATTATACATCCACACGGTCCAGCTTGCTGGACGGTGAGACCCACCTTGATGGTATGTTTTATATCCACACCGTCTAGTCCCTGGACAATGGGGTCCACCATGATGTGTGTGTTGTATATCCAGACCGTCCGGCGGTGGGGCCCTGACGTGATGTATGTCGTCCACTTGTGCGACCCATCGTGATGTATGATGTATCCATGCTACCTGTTCGTTTGGACAGGCCTGGATGAAGGAAAAATGCAAATATCAGTTTGTTTCAAACTGTGGTGGGCCACTCACATGGACCCACCTGCTATATAAGCAGGGCCCACCAGCCATATATGCAGGGTCCACCTTATTGTATATACAAGTTGCCCATCCATTTTTCCTGGATTATGGGCTACCCCATTAGGCTCAATATGATGTGTGTGAGGCCCATGTGTGAGACCCAATGTGATGTACATGAGGCCCTTATGATGAGGCCCATTATGATGTATATGAGGCCCTTATGATGAGGCCCATTATGATATATGTGAGGCCCATGTGTGAGGCCCATATGATGAGGCCCAATATGATGTATATGAGGCCTATATGGTGAGGCTCAATGTGATGTATATGAGGTCCAATGTGATGTATATGAGGCCCTTATATGAGGCCCAATGTGATGTATATGAGGCATTTGTGTAAGGCCCAATGTGATGTATATGTAGCCCTTGTGTGAGGCCCATTGTGATGTATATGAGGCCCTTGTGTGGGACTAATTGTGGTGCATATGAGGCCTATGTGATGAGACCCATGTAAGATCTGTATCCTAGTTCGTACTATTCCATCAACTTTTGCGGTCCTCTCGGTCGAATTCCGGCAACCTTCGACCTTTATCCGATGTTTGCGCGCGATCCTAAGCCGAGTCCTGCAAACCTGAGTCGACTCAATCTGAGACTTGTACCATTGCGACTGTATCGTCACCACGGTTCCAACGCCACGTCTTGCACACCAATCTGATATCTAGGCCAGGAGATGTGGGCCCGTGTTCAGTTCGAGAAAAACACCGCGCGTTGCAAAATCCAAGAGAATCTCTACGACTTTGTATCAAAGTGGAGCCCCTCCATCATCTTCGATCTCTCTCTCTCTCTCATATGTTGTGGACCCCACTACGATGTATGATTCACGCCATCCCATCCGTAGGGCCCACCTTGCTAACCGTCTTTGGGTAGGCCTAGATGTAGGAGAAACACAAATATCAGATCCAAATCTAGTGGGCCACATCCATGTGGGACCCACCATGATGCCTGTGTTGTATACACACTGTCTAGCGTTCAGGGACACTGGACTTGCACTACCAGTGAAGTGTGAACTGGACGGTGTGGGTGGCTAGCAGTGAGGTGTGTTCTGGCAACAGGTGGCTAACAGTGAAGTGTTAACTGATGGTGGGTGTGTACTGACGGTGGGTGTGTGCTGACAGTGGAGTGTGTGATGGTGGGGTCCATGAGACCCATCCACGCCGTCCACCCTTTTAGATGGGCCACACCATAGAGTATGTGTTTTATCCAACCGTCCACCACCCCTGGACGGTGGGACCCACGTCCGTGTGGGGCCCTATTTATCCACGCCCAGATCCATAGCTCCAGTGGTAGGCTGGTTGAAAGGTACCTCGTTTCAACGCTGAGGCATTAGTGCCTTGTACAGTGGCTAACACAGAGGTGTGGACTGAGGGTAGGGTCCATGAGACCCACCCACGTCATCCATCCACTTTAATGCGCCACACCACTGTGCATGTGTTTTATCCAAACCGTCCACTATCCACACCCCATGTGTGAGGCCCTCCTTGATGTATGTGACTGTCCAGGCCATCCAGGGCCTGGACGTCAGCATGCACATATATGTTATATATTTTATATTTATATATTATATATATATTTTATATTATATATAAGATGGTGGGCCCTACGTGGGACCCACCCACGTGTGATGTATGTATGTCCTGGCCGTCCAGGGCCTAGACGTGGTTGGGGTATTAAATATAATATTATATTATATTAGTATATATAATATAAGATATTATATATTATATAATAATTGTATCTTGTGGTGGGCCCTACATGAGACCCACCTCTCCCTTTAAATGCATAAAGCTGTAGTTGCAATAGCTATATATATATATATATATATATATATATATATATATATATATATATATATATATATATATACAGGAGAGTGGACCCCACCATCAGCTGCTATACATGGCAACAAGCTTTATGGGTCCCACCTGTCCCATCCACGCCGTCTATTTACGGGACCCACCATAATACATGTGTTGTATCCAAACCGTCCGACCATTGGTAAGATCATTTTTTTTGGCATGGGGTAAATGAGTGAGATCCAAAGTTCAAGTGGACCCCACCATTTGTAATAATAATGGGATACAGTAACGTTCCCTGTTTAAAACTTCTTACGAATGACAGTGGTTCCCACCCAAGCTGATATTTAGTTTTCACTTCATCTATCCCTATGCTAACTTATGAATAGGTCGGATCTCAAAATACATAAGGGTGGGCCCTATTTGACATACATTTGGCCCATTTGATTCAGCCCATTTGATTCGACCCACTTGGTCGGCCTATTTGAATGGCCTAATCGACTCGGCCCATTTGACTCGGTCCATTTAAAGCGGCCCATTTGATTCGGCCCATTTGAACGGCCCACTCAATCGACCCGTTGCGATATATGTGAGGCCCATGAGTGAGGCCCAATGTGATGTATGTGTGGCTGTTACATTGTGTTTAAATTCCTTATGTAGGCCACTCCTTGGGAGCAATGTTGGTTAGATGTCCACATTGATGGGCAATGATGGTTGGATGTCCACATTGTGACCTTCCCTTAGGCCTTATTAGGCCCATTCTCATCATTCCCTTAGTGGGTTAACCTAAATAAGTGGGCCCCATTCACCGTAGATGGATGGCTCCGTGCTATCTAATTTGATATAACTACGACTGAGTGCCGATCTTTATACTATGGTTGATCAGTTGATCATTTACGGACCTCGCTTTGTTTACCTACTGATTATCGGTGCCGATTATCAAGGTCGACGCTGATTATTGACCCTGATTATCGGTGCCGATTATCGATGCTGATTATCGGTGCCGATTGTCGTGACCGATTTGTCGATTTCGATAGTCATGGCCGATTGCCAATTTCGATTGACTTGACTGATTGCCGATTAGCGATCAAGGCCGTTTATTATGACCGATTGCCGATTTCGATTGAGGTGACCCATTTGCCGATTCCGATTATCGATCGATTCCGATTGTCGTGACCGATTTGTCGATTTCGATTGTCGTGGCCGATTGCCAATTCTGATTGACTTGATCGATTGCTGATTAGCGATCGAGGCCGATTATCATAATTGATTGCCGATTTTTGATTGATGTGACCGATTTACCGATTCTGATTATCGATCGATTCTGATTGCTGTGACCGATTTGCTGATTCCGATTGTTGAGGCCGATTCCGAGTATCGATTCTAATTGTTAAGGCCGATTCCGATTGTCGAGGCCCATTGTAATGTATTCGAGGCCCATGGGATGTGGCCCATTGTGATATATTTTCGGTCCACATGGTGAGGCCGACGTGATGTATATTAGGCCCGTGGGAGCGGCCTATTACGATGTATATTAGACCCGTGAGATGCGACCCACTTAATGTATATGTGGCCCATGAGTGAGGCCTATTGTGATGTGTATTAAGCTCTTGAGTGAGGCCCATGGTGCTGTATATTTGGCCCTGGTATGAGGCCATGAGTCCACTATATGTTAGGCTCTATATGGGTCATTCCTTCGAGGCAATGTTGGTTAAATGTCCACATTGTCGAGGTTGATTGCCGATGCCAGTTATTGATACCGATTATGAGTATGTGACTGCATAGCATCATGATACACGCCCATACGCATCATCTACATATTTGTTTTGAGATGTGGTTGACCATTGCATATGTCATTGGGCAGGTTGTTATGAGACTCCCTGATAGGCGGAGGTTATCTCACATGAGCGCATGGTATGTGCAAGATTGGTGCATGACTAGATTGTATGACTCATGCATATCGCATTGTGTGTTGTGATTACTGTACGCCCTAGCGACATTAGGATCGTAGCCTCCACAGGCATATCATGGATGGTCAGATGGGACACCGAAAATGTTTGGTTCGAGCATCAGGCTGCCATAGATGGTCCTGGGTGAAAATCCCTAAAACTCTCTTAGTACCAGAGGATGCCCCAACATCGAGACCGAGTGGATGTACATGAGCACCTGAGTGCCGAATACCAGGAGGCTGCATCTCCCACTGTGTCGTGGTTGGTTGGGAGGGGGTGTGGCCTTACCTACCCGAGGGAGTAGGCATAGCTAGGCTGAGTTTGACCAACTCGAGGAATGGGTCCGTTATCAACGAGCTGGGTAGGTATTGGCAGACTACTGGCCAGGTGAATAGTGAGGTCTCTTCGACTTACCCAGTTGTGGGCTTGATGGGGCAGCAGGTGGCGTGGAGTGTACTAGACCCCGGTGATGATCCCAGAAAGGAACCGTTCTGATATGTAGACTTATTGAGTAGGAGTTGCATACTCATACATTCGTTTTATTCACTATCCACTCAGGCTAGTGGTACGTAACTAATTGTTGTGTACCTTCGCATGGCCAAGATTTCTGTTGGGCGCACTACTAACCTGAGATCAGGAGTTCACCACATTGAGTCTGACTATCCAAATTTAGGTATGGGACTGGTTTGGATAGAAGTCCCTTATGATGGACCCCATAACCTGCGATACTACATACTATCATCCCGACTTCACTCCAGCTTGGTCATTTCATTCGCACCGCATATTACATTGCATCTACAGTACTTAGCATTTTGGGTTGCCTTCTTTCTGCATTGATATGGCTATTAGTACTCATGCCTTGCATCGCATAGCCTTGGTACGACTGATGACACTCATAGACTTATCAATATATTTTCGCTTATTTTGATATTGTATGATTTATGGCAATGTATCCTCGGCATCTAATATTTGACTTACTTTGACTCCTCATTTGCATAACTGATTTGCATTGTGTACCCTAATATTGTATGACTTATGGACTTATCAGTACTTCTGCTTACTCTGATATTGCTTACTTGACACTTACCTTGCGCACACACTTTCACCACTCACTAAGCTTTCTATAAGCTTATGCACGATAGATGCATGCAGGTAACGTCAGGTTTCAACAGCATTGAGTTGGGGAGCATATAGTGGACTTATGGAGCTTTGATTTTTTTTGTATATATGTATTTCCCTTTCAGCACTATATTCAACTGTTTATATTAGTAGACATGTGATGATGATGCTGCCTTTGTGACTTGGGTAAACTTGTGGTTATGCTTATTATGAGTTAAATGTACATTGGAAAATCCTTCTTGTAGGATCCTAGGATTGAAATCTGGCGTATAGACGCTGGGAGCCGAGAATGGGGTACTACGGAGGCTGTCAGCACTGGATTTGGCGATCGAAAATTTTGTGAGCCTGGTTTCCGAGTTTGGGGCGTGACAGCCCAATTGTGATGTGTGATTCCACCATGATGTATGTGTTGATGTTCATGATATCCGTCCATTTTCCTAATTAATATAAGGACCATGGACCCCATTATAGGATAAGTTCTAATGGGCCTAGCCTTGGGAGTAATGATGGTTAAATGTCCACATTATAGAAGAAATGGTGGTTAGATGTCCACATTGTGATCCTCCCTAGGGCCCGTTGTTAGGCCCATTCTCATCTTCTCTTAGTGGGCTAACCCAAATTGATGGGCCCCCACTATTATTAGTATGATCCATCTTACCTTATTGGGCTATCTCAATTCATTGGGCCCCCATTAATATTAATATGACCTACCTCATTGGGCTTACCCCAAACCGTTGGGCCCCCATTATTGCCTTGTAAATTTGTCCAAGGTCATAGAGCCCACCTTGTGCATATCGGGCCCATTGGGAAGCCTAGTTTACTACGTGTCGAAACAGGCGAGGAAGCCTACTCCTTGTCCCTAGGCCCAACCTTATCATGAGAAGAGTATATCATTACCGTAGATGGTAGAATCTGCGATGTCAGATTTGGTATATCCACAGTTGAGGACTGACCTTCATGTTATGGATATGTTGTCCTTCTATGGACCCCGCCACATATATAGGCCGATTACAACTGAGTATGTGTTAGCATATCATTATGATATATGCCCATATGCATCATTCGCATGCTTATTATGAGAAGTAATTAATCATAGCATATGTCATTGGGCAGATTTTTTATGGGACTCCCTGATAGATGGAGTGGCCCTACATAAGCGTGCAGTATGCGTAGGATTGATGCATGACTGGATGGTGTGACTCATGCATCTTGCATTGTGTGTTATGATTACTGTTCGCCCCAGCGACATCAAGGTCGTAGCCTCCACAGGCATATCGTGGATGGCAGGATTGGACACCGAAAATGTTTTGGTTCTACATGGGGCGTGATAGATGTCTCTGGATGAAATTTCCTAAACCCTTATGTTACCAGGAGGTTACTCCAACTTCTGGACCAAGTGGATCCATGAGCGTTAAGTGCTAAAAACCATGAGGACGCGCTTCCCACTGTGTCGTGGTCGGTTGGAAGGGGATGTGGCCTTACCTACCAGAGATGAGGGGGCAAAGCTAGGATGAGTTTGACTAGCTCGAGGAATGGGTCCGCTATCGACGAGCCAGGACCGATATTGGCAGACGGATAGTGAGGTCTCTTCCACTCACATTATTACGCGCGATAAGACGACAATCTGGTTTGGAGTGTACTAGACCCCAGTGATATTCCAGAGATGAGCTGTATTATTATGTGGATTCAGATGAGGATTGGTATGCTTAAGTTGCATCTCGTATCGCATGACCTCAATATGGCCGACAGCATTCATGCCTTATATCGCATAGCCTTGGTGTGGTCGATAGCAATCATGCCTTACATCGCATAGCCTTGGTACGGCTGATAGTATTCATGGACTCGCCAGCATATTCCGCATTACTCTAATATTGCATACTTGGCATATACCTTGTGCACACACTTACACTACCCTTTAAGCTTTCTATAAGCTTATGCACGATCATTACATGCAGGTGACGCTAGCTAGGACGCCGCAGCAGCATTGAGATTGGAGCATGTAACTATCTTCTAGAGCTTTTGATATTGATATTGTATTTCCCTTATTCATTGTACTCAAAGATTTTTTTTATCATAATGGAAATGTGATGTTGTTTGTGGGTTATGCTTATAGTTATGCTTCCTATGAAACAAATTCATATTAAAAATTCTCCTTGTAGGATCCCAGGATCGAAATCTGGTATATGGGTGCCAGGAGCCGAGAATGGGGTACTGTGGAGGCTGTTGATGTCGGATTCGGCGATCGAAAATTTTGTGAGCCCGATTTCTGAATTTTGGGCGTGACACCTCAAAACCCTTACGTTGTTTAACATATACTTCCTCATGTAAATCACTATTTAAAAATACACTTTTGACATCCATTTGATATATTTTGAATTTTATATGCAATGTAATTGAAATAAATAATCTTATAGATTCAAGGCGCGCAACTGGTGCAAAGTTTTCATTATAATCAATACCTTCTATCCGAGTGTATCCTCGCACAACCAGTCGTGCCTTGTTTCGAATGATATTTCTCATTTCATCAGATTTGTTCTTAAAGATCCACTTGGTTCCAATTACATGTTTATCAAAAGGTCTACGAACCAAGTATCAAACATCATTTCTGACAAATTGATTTAACTCTTCTTGCATAATCAATATCCAACTTTCATCAGCAAGTGCTTCATTTACATTTGCTGGTTCAATTTGAGAAGTAAAGCAGACGTAATTACAGATATTTTCTAACTGTCTTATTGTCTGAACACCAGTACAAGGGTTACCCAATATTTAATTAGTTGGATGGTCTTTGACTAATCTTAATTCACTATTAACTGATTTAGATGAAGAGTATCTATAATGTTGACTTCATTATCTTATCATGGAATGGGTGTGATCAGGTGATCGTCAATCACTATATTCATAGATTCATGAATCACCCTTGTTCTTTTGTTAAGAACACGGTATGCTTGACTATTTAGAGCATAACCTAAGAATATTCCCTCATCACTCTTGGCTTCAAACTTTTCCAAATTTTCTCGGTTGTGTAAAATGAAACATTTACTTCCGAAGTTTGAAAATATTTAACGGTTGGTTTCTTATTAAACCATAACTCATAGACTGTTTTATCTTTAGTTTTTCTAACATACACACAATTTATAATGTAGTAAGCAGTATTAACAGCTTCAACCCATAAGTTTTTTGGTAAGTTCATGCTATTTAGCATTACACTGGCCATTTCCTATAAAACTCTGTTCTTTCTTTCAACAACTCCATTCTGTTAAGGTGTTTTAGGTGCAGAAAACTCATGTGATATACCATGGTCATTACAGTACTTCTCAAAATTATTATTTTTAAACTCAGTACCATGATCACAGGTACCTCTTTTTCAGTCTGAATTCTTTTTAGAATTTTTCTGACTTCATCAAGAGTATCTGATTTCTCTCTTAAGAAGGCTACCCAAGTAAATTTGGTGAAATCATCAACAATAATTAGAAAATACTTCTTTCCACCTCTACTCTTCGTTCTCATTGGACCCACCAAGTCCATATAGAGTAGTTCTAGAGGTTTGGTTGTGATTAAGGAGTTCACTTTCTTGTGGCTACTCCTTATTTGCTTGCTAATCTGACATGCGCCACAAATTTTTTCTACCTTTTTCAATTTGGGTAAGCTACGAATGTGATCTTCTTGCTCAATCTAAAAAGATCTCTAAAGTTAACATATCCAAGACGTTTATGCCATAGTTCAGTTTCGTCTGATTGGACCATGTAACATGAATAGTTAGATGAGTGCGAGTCATCAATAATGTAGTAATTTTCAGAGGTCCTACGACCATTTAATATCACACACCCCTTCTCATTTGTAATCTCACATCCGTGATTTGAAAATTTTACACTATGCTTGTTATCGCAGATTTGAGAGATAGTTAAGAGGTTATGTTTTAAACCTTCAACATAAAGTACACTTTCAAAGAGAGGGAGGTTAGGAAGTTGAACAATACCTTGGCCTATGATTTTACAGTTGCATCCATCTCCAAAAGTAACTGAACATTTGTTTACTTCCTTGAACTTGGTGAATATCGCTTTGTCACCTATCATATGTCTTAAACATCCACTATCCAAGTACCATTTTGAGTGACTAATGGCTTTGAAAGTTGTGTGGGCAACAAAACATGTAACCTTTGGAACCCATTTCATTATAGTTCTAGATTTATAAGTATCATTGGATTTTCTCTGTTTTTGGAAGTTGGAATTTCTCCACTTTCTATTAACTCTAATTCCATCTGAGTTGGATGTTAAAAGCTCTTTGAGTAAGTTTATAATTTTCTCAGCTAAAAGTGATTTATGATATCTTTGATTTCTATAGCTGATGACATTAGTGTTAATTTTAGGAACTTGAAGAGGTTTTGAGTTTTTTAAATCATTTCGATTAAACTGTCTCACATTCTTACCTTTAGACTTCGAGGATTCTCCATTTACAAATGTTGGAGGTGTATTCTTAATTTTCAGATAATCATTTTTTATATAATCCAGACATGACTTGTCACCACATTTTCTAGATGAGGTTAACAGTTTTTTCAGTTTTGGGTCTCCATGGGCATATCTCTAAGTATCCTTAGAACTCAAGAGGGAAGAAACTTCGAGTTTTAATTTCTCATTTTCAATTCTGAGTTTTTGTAACTCTAATGATTTGAATTTTAAATCTATTTTTTTTTTTTTGCAAGACAGTATGAAAGATGAGATTTTTCTAAAACATTGTTTTCAAGTTCTTCTTTTAATTAAGAATATTTCTCTTTTTGAATTTTCAATTTGACAACAATTTTGTAACTTTTCCTGCATAGGGCATTGTAGGCGTCTTGAAGATCATCTTCATTTTCAGGGTCACTCCTGAGATTTTTATAGTTAAATATGTTACAACTATCTGAGGAGGTGACTCTGGCTATAGTTATAAGGGTTTTTACATCATTTGTGGTTGCATTTTTTTATTCTGATTCATCAGACTCAGATGAACTTTCAAAGCCTGATGATCCATCCCAAGTAGCTATCATGCCCTTTCTTTTTGAATTATCTCTTTTAAGACATTTATTCGCCAAGTGCTCATATTCATGACAGTTGAAACATTAACTGTCCTTTGTTTTAGATTTTCAAAACTTAGATTTTTCTTTTCCTTTATCAGATGGTTTTTGAAAATATGATCTTTTCTTATTTTTAAAAATGCTATAAAATTTCTTAGCTAGCATTGTCATATCATCTTCAGTTTCTTCAAAATCAAAATTAGTACAATTTTCTTTTGAAACAGATTTAGAAGATTTAAGAGCAATAGACTTACCTTTAGGAGCCTTAAATTTCAACTTATATGTTTGGAGAGAACCAACTAACTCATCAACCTTCATTTGATCAGTATCTCTTAATTCCTGAATGGCAGTAACCATAGAATTGAATTTGTCAGGAAGATATCGCAGTATTTTTATATAGACCTTGTTTTCTGGGATTTTATCTCCTAAAACCCACATAGTATTTACTATATCATTTAGTTTCGTATAATAGTCCATGAAAGTTTCGTTTTCTTCCATACGAATTTCCTCAAATCTAGTAGTGAGGATTTGAACTTTTGATTTCTTGACTATAGTATTCTTTCATGTGTCATTTTAAGAATATCTCAAGCTTTTTTAGATATATCACATGAAATAATTCTTTTAAATTTATCAGGCGATAGAGCACAAGTTATAGCATTTAAGGACTTAGCATTAGCACTGCTTCCACTTTTCTGAGTTCTAGTCCATAAGTAGAATGCAATTTCTCTCATGGACTTAGTTCCATCTTTAGCTACTACCTCAGTCATAGGAGGTTTCCATTTGGTTACAATGGCTTGCCACACACTTTCATCTAAGGATTTTGCAAAAATCCTCATTCTGGCTTTCCAGTATGCATAGTTAGAGCCATCAAAAGGTGGTAGCCTGGTAATAGACAAACTATCGAAATTTGACATGATAAAGCTCTAGATCTTTGAACTCAAGAAATTTAATCAAAAAAAAGAAGAGTAAATAAGCTATGATACTACTTAAAAAAGAGAGCTTAACCAGTCCTTGGGGGGGGGGGCGTTGAATAGAACTGTGCCAAATAATAAAATAAAGTGCAAAAATAGTAAATAAATCAGAGGTCTCAATTGTACTAGTATTAAAACGCTAATTCAAACTGATTCATAGGACAATCTTCACCCAAACAAGTTTAGGCATGACAACTTTATTTCATGAAATTTATAAGAATCAAAATTCTAAACCAAACAAGAGTCAATAAAAGCTTAAACTATTACAAGCATTCACTACTTTAACTTAAAGAGATTACAACCATTCATCACATAAATATAAAAGGCATTCACCACAACACCAAGAATTATAGTGGTTCGATATGTTAACAACTGTTCTCAAATAGCCACACCTACTCCACTCCCAATAATCATCATCCACGTGATATTGGCTTTCACTATAGATAAGGTTTTCACACGAACACCTTAAAACCTGATATAGTTGTGATTTTAACGGGTTTTTACAAAAAAAAAAAAAACCCCTCACTGAGATTTTCTAGCTATCTTAGGAAAACCAAATGAGATTTTGTAGCTATCTCAATAAAAGTAAAATACAAAAGAAATATATACTTATCTTCTCCTTTGAAGACATATCTATCAATGTAGCTGTAGAACCACTTCTCTTGAATGTAGAACGTTCAATGTTCAGTCATATAAATAAGGGTTCAAGGTTCTAGATTGATTTTAAATAGATTCAAACCAATGGTTATTTGTTTGAATTCCTTTAAGATCTCAAAAGAAGAGTATTTAATCTCTTTATAATATGAAATTGACGGAAGAAGAGATCAAATAATTAAACAAAAACCTATTAAAAAATTTAATAAATACCGTGCAATAGTTCGAGCATAAAAGAGACTTCTTTCTCTTTTATAGAAGGATTCGATAGACTTGAATTGTATTTTCTGATTGAGAGAAAGCATCAATTTATAAGCAAAGAAGTTGTTGCTTCGACTCGTCTAAGACAATCTTCGACTTATCTAAGAACCGGATTCCATTCCAACAAATTTTAAATTTAAGCGCAATAAGATATAATAAATTTTTGACTGGTCGAAGGCCCTACTTGATTGGTCGAGGGCCTTGTTCGACTGGTCGAGCAAGGTCTTCTACTTGTCGAGGGTGCATAAAATTCGAATTGATTCAATTGCTAGACTTCGAGTCGAGTAACCCTCGACTTGTCGAAGGATCACCTTCAACGAGTCGAGCAGCTTCTCCTCGACTAGTCGAACGTATAACAGAAAATCCATTTTTTCTTTGATTTGAACTAGGACTAGTCAAGCCACAACTTAGACTAGTCGAACCTTAGCAAACTATAAGCATAAAAACTCATTTAAAGTAGATTTTGAATGTACCTAAACCTAATGTCTTTCTAGGGTTTATAATACCTGAAATGACTGAACTTTGAAGTAGAATAGATGCTTGAACTTTATGGAGCTTGCTCTTCTACTAGATTCTTCAGTGGAGCTTAAATTTCTTGATGGAGCTTGATCTTCTGCTAGAAGTTTAGTAGAACTTGAACTTAACTAGAACTTTCCATCTTGATCTAAGTAGAACTTGAACTTTCCATCTTAATCTTCTATTTGACTTAAACTATAGTAGAGCTTGAGCTTTCCATCTTTATCCACATTCGAAGGCCACTTCATAAGCTATTTTGTCAAAAGGAAATTTGACAAACAAAATGTGTTTTACATATTATAGCACTTACATGGCATTAATGAGAAATTGGCGTTGAAGTCACTTTTAATGAGTGAGTATTGGCGTTAGTGAGAAATTGTCGTTAAAGTCACTTTGATGAGGAGTGTTGGATTGTGTGAACATGTATTCACATATCATGTCATTCATGCACTTAACAACTAGATAGGAATTTGTTGTATTGATATGTTATCATTACCTACACTTAATCATGTTGATAACATGCGTAACTTAGGAAAATAGAACCATTGAGTTAACTACTCACTCCCATCTATGACAGTATTTTAGATCACCAAGCATGCGATATTGTTGATGCAGGTACTACCGAGATCTTAGATGGGTAGGCTTAGACTAGCATGCATCATCACCATGATGTTTTAGGAATGTTGAGCGAAAATAGAATACTTAACATTTTTATTTCATTTTGAAAATGTATATTGTGCCTTATGTAGTCTCCATCTGAGTGGACACCATTTTTGGAATTATATATTTTAAATATTAGCTATATATTTCTTGGTCTAGTTATCTCTGTTTAACTTTTAATGCTGCTGATTTAAAGTTACTATAATTATTGATCGGAGTCTTTGTAGTCAGGTGCCAAATTTTTGGGCATGACAGTTGAGAATGATGATATCACTAGAAATTTTTCCTCTATAACTTTACTTTGTTATGACCTTATGTTCCAGAAAAGTAGGTTCATTTCTAAGTGGTGCATGTTCTTATTTGTGTTTAGATTATATGTTTAGGCTAATAAGATTTTTATAGCTAAGCTCAGTACACATTGTGTGTTTATTATTTAAAAGGTGTAATCGACATGCTTAAACTATAACTTACCAATCAGTTACAAACCACTGGATGTGTGGTGGAGGATGTGATGACCTAAATTGTTTGGCCAACCAACTGATTACATGCAATGAGCTTTATAATTAGAAGTTGTTTATAATTCATCTTTTCGGTATGTATTAAATTATTAATGCTGCAGTAAATCCAACTATTTGTACTTTATGAAGTTCTGAAATGCGGAATCAATGCATGATATATAATTGTGTATGGTAGTTGGATCTTATGATGTAATTATTTGCCAATAGGTGACATCCAAACACTGAAATTATAGGTAGGAGGTTAGAAGTTGTGAAGCACTAAAACATTTTTAAAATTTTATGAAGGGACTTATTAAGTTATATCCAATCGAGATATTTTGTGCCATCGGGCTGTCTATAAATGTTTCCCACAAAAATTCAAACAAGGAATTTAATTGTCAAATGCATAAAGTAAGGCAAATATTGAAATTTGTAATAATTGCTTATTACATTACACTATTAAGGTAAATCCCAATCCATATAGGTCCAATAAGTAGTTAGTTTTTAACTTATGCACTAAATGATGTGGGATCATGGAAAAATCCCTATAATAATACTATAAGGCTAGTATTTGGATTGGGTTTAGGTTGGAGATTTTCAGATGGAGCCCAAAACCAAATTCATCGTAGCTCGACAAAAACTTTTGGGAGCACTAGTCAAGTTTTAAGTAGAACCTAAGCCAAGTTACATCTCTACTTTGTACTACTTTATTCTATAAATTTTTTTTTTTACTTAAGTAATGAGCCATTCAAACGGGAGTAAATTAGGGGGTGTTACCCCTACCATGGGGCCCACATTGATGATATATTTTATATCTATGTCGTCCATCAGTTATTCCAGCCCATTTTAGGATGCGGTCTTGTAGACACCCCACATCGGGTTGATAAGCTTAATTTGATAGAAACCATGATCCATACCCTTAACCCTAAGCCAAACCTTGATCCATACCCTTAACCCTAATTCGAACCATGATTCATACTCTTAAACCTAATCCAAACCCTAGGACTCTAGAAACCCTAAAACCCAATTAACTTAGTCCTGGTAACCCAACGGAACCCTAAAACTAGTCTTAAATCCAAACCCTAGGAAAAACCTATCCTATATAGTCAACCCTTGAGTCAACCCACTGAGTCAACTCACCAAGGCCCACATAGTTTACCCAATCAACTCATCCTATCAAATCAAGCCCATAACCCATTTTGGCCTAAGCCCATTCTAAAGCCCAATTCAAAGAAGAAGGGAGACAACAAGCCAGATTCAAAGAGCCAAAGCTGTCCATGTGTACATGAGGAACTGCCCTCAGAAGCTAAAGAAAAAAAGAAAGGACTAGCGGCACTTAGGGTGCTACTCGCCACGTAGCACTGCCCGTACTTCAACCAACTGCTCACTCGTGTGCTGCTGTCCTCCCTTCTTATTTCATGCATGTGCAAAATCTGAAAGTTACTCCGATGCTCCTCCATTGAGCTAAAATTACACCTTATGCCATCCAAACGAACACATGAGATCTTACCATATAGCAATCTCAAATCTCAACCATCTAAACCATTTCTAACCTCAAGCTTTGCAGGAATTACCAGAAAATCGGGCTGGAGGGCTATAAATACCCCATTCCCTTCATATTTCAAGCATCCAAGCATCCACAATCATTCCTTACCAATCCAGAAGCATCTTAATCCCCTTAGCCATCCCCCACCAAGGAGAGTGAGAGTGAGAGTGAGGAAGAGAGCCTGGCCCAGGTTCAACCCTAATAGCCTCTTAGCCAATTCAAGTTCAATCCAAGCCACTTGGTGCGATCCTTGTGACATTGTCGCTCGTCCAACTATTTTTCAATCAAGTTTCATGTAGTCTATAGTATCTGCATACCATAACATTCATCTCATCATTCAACACACTTTGCACTGAATTGTCTCAGAAGTATGCTTTGAGGCTTGTTGATTTAATAAGTTCCTGCCCAACAAAAAACTCGCCAATTATTTCACATTATGTCACAAGCATTGTACACATACATATAAGAGAGCTGAATCCTAACCCTCATGAACAATCAAGATCCAATGAAGTAGATACGGTACATTTGTACGGGCAGAGTGGATGCCTAACACCTTCTCTCTCTGTAATTGCGGTTCCTTATTTGGAATATCCAATTGCATCACCAAATAGTTATCTTAGGGTAGGAAATCTTCGGATCCCTACCTTAACATTTTTATAGAGTCTAGCTGACTGTAGAAATGGAGAAATTGGTTAGTGGTGACTCTGGTCAAACATTATCAATCAATCACAGCGCAGAAATTGGTTAATGGTGACTATGATTAAATATTATCAATCAATCACAGCGCAAAAGCCCTCGAAATAGACAACCCGTGGAGGCAAGCAGCCCTCAAGTCAGATCCAACTCAGGATCCCAACATCCACAAGTCCAAACAATTAAGCATATCCAAATCAAAGGTGGACCACACCTCATGAAATGGTGGTTATTGAATGCCCACTATAAAAAAAACTTCCCAAGCCACCGTGAGAAAATTAGTAATGTTTATTTTCCATCGTATCCATTGATAAGGTCAAACAGCGGATGAAGAGAAATTACAAAGATCAGCTTGATTCAAAACTTTCCTGGCCTGCAAAAAGTTTCTAATGGCCAATCACCACTTCTTCTTGTGGTGTTTTCCACCGGGGATTTGGATCTGCTTAATTTTTGGTATAAGATCTTAAAATGAGCTGCAAAAAACGGATGGACGGCATGGATATACAACAAATTCATCAAGGTGGCCCCACAGGGTAAGGGTAACACCCAATAAAGTGTTTCCCGGGAAACACCTCATCCGCTCCCATTCAAACGGTCCATGTCAAAGGAAAGATGGCAGGGCGCAAATTCCATTGCCCTTGCGGATAGTCCCCGGGGCGCACATGAGCAATCGTCATCTTTTTCTTGGACGTGAAGGCAACTAAAAGCAAGTCCTCGAACGGAAAAGGAGGATGGGATGAGTCGGTTGTAGTCGGCCCCACCGTTTGTCAAACAGAGGCAACTCCACTGCTGTACACGTAAGGTATGGATCAATCCGACCAAATCGTGGGCCCCAGTTTGTACAGAGCAAAGAAATTAGACTATAGTGATCGGATGATCTCAACCATACGATTATTTACTTTGAATTTGGTCCGTGGACTTTTATCTTGTGACTGACCATTGATGGCTACCAGTAGCTTTGAATCATTCAACCAGTAGAATTTTAGAGATATGCTCCATCTAAAATATGCCCCACGTATGGAACGGTCTGGATTAACTTTCTGAATGCCATGGTGGCTGAGTTGCCACCGTTTAAAATGTTGTCCAGGAAGTGAAGAACACCATAGTTTAATCCTTATAAAAAAGAAAAGAAAAGCACAGACAGGGGGTAGATGATATGTTACAACCGGAAGAACCGGAATATGGTAGTGCCATCTCTCCAGAGGATACATGGAATGGATATTTATCGATCGGGTCCACTCATAAATTTCATCAGAACGGATGTTTTACATTCTAGGAATAAAATCCTATCGGTTACTTTTTTTATAGTTTATTCCATTGCTAACCTGACCATTCAATGTTTATGTTTGCCACCGTCACTTTAATGGATACGGATCAGATAATATAATTATTTGATAAGAGTGAATTTTAAGGAATAAACCGTTCATTTCAGGATCCTGCATATGGACGGACCTGATTTGCATTTCACCGGGCCACGTCTTTGGTGGAGAGATGGCTCTATCATGTTACGGTTCCTCGGCTCCACCGTATCATCTCCCGGGAAAGTAAGCAATGGGCTAGTAAAGCGGACGCGGAAGTTCCTGCGCAAGGAATTTGGGTGGGGCCCATTGCGATGTTTGTGAGAAAGCCTCTCCGTCCATCTGTTTTAAGAGCTCATTTTAGAACATGCGGCCAAAAATTAAGGTGTATCCAAAACTCAAATGGGCCACACGAGAGTAAAAAGTGGAGATTTAGTGACCACCGTTGAAACATTTATATGGCCATAAAAGTTTTGTATTGGTCTAATTTTTGGTATTTTTACTTCAACCCAATGAAAATGACCTTATAAATGGTTTGGATGGAATATAAACATCAAGGTGGAGCCTAGAAAGGTTTCAACGGTAGGAATTCCTTTCACCACTGTTTCATCTCATATGGCCCACTCTAGTGTTGGATCCTACTCATTTTTGGCCACATGTCCTAAAAGGAGCTCAAAAAAAGGATGGACGGGTTGGATTTCTAATAAACATCACGGTGGACCCCGCTTTATATCCCAGCGCAGGAACTTCCTGCAAAAGCCTTTCGCAGGAAATCCGCGTCCAAGTAAAACAGCTCCAAGTTACTCGCATGAATGCGAGTGGCGAAATTGCGCCCACGTGGAAGATAAACATGAGATCTTAACCGTCTATTTTATAATAAACCCAACGAATTGATTTCCGGACACGTTGATCTCGTCCGACGAAAGCCTGGGATCTGTCACATGCGTGCTGCATCTCTCGGTGAGTCGCGAGTATCTTTCGTATTTTCCAAAGACGAATTCCTTGGACTTTTCGAACCCGACGGTATACACGGTGGCGCCTTGCTAAGCCACACGCGTGTATAAGTCAGCAGCACATGTGCCAGCGGACGCGAGTGGGCTGTACTCCGGAACCAGCGATATGGGTGGTACCTTGACCGTGAGCCCCACTTCGATGTATGCGTTGTATATCTACGCCGTCCATCCGTTTTGCCAACTCATTTTATGGCTTGAGGCCACAAACGCGGTATATACAAGTCTAAGGTGGACCATACCACAGGAAACCGAAGTGAATAACTATTAAAAACTTTTTATGGGCCACCAAAGTTTTAGATCGAGCTGATATTTGTGTTTTAGCTTCATCCAGGTCTTTGTGACCTAATAAAAAGCTTGGATGGAAAATAAACATTATATTGGACTCTAGGAAGTTTTTAATTGTGAGAATTCAATCACCAATGTTTCCTTTGGTGTGGTCAACTCGAGATTTTTATATGCTTAAGTTTTGGAAGCACAGTATGAAATACGTTGGAAAAACGTATGGACACCGTAGATATATAATGTATATATCAATGTGGGCCCCACAGTTAGGGTACCACCCACATCACTACTCCGCGGTACCACCAAGTCGCGCCCTCTGCCAACATAGAGCGGATTTGGTGCGACCCCGGACTCACAAAAGACGGTGTGGCCCTTAACGTGGGGCCCACCTTGATGCATGTATTCTGAATCCACACCGTCCGCCCATTTTCCAGATCATTTTAGGGAATTATTCCAAAAATGAAGCAGATCCAATTATCAGGTGAACCATAGCATAGGAAACAATGGTGATTGATTATTAATGGGCCACGAAATTTTTGGATCAAGATGATATATATATATATATATATATATATATATTTCCTTCATCCAGGTTTATGTGACCTTATCAACAGATTGGATGTAAAATAAACACTAAGGAAACATCAAAGTGGCCCTAAAAAGGCTTTAATGGTAGTCATTCAATCACCACTGTTTTCTAAAGTATGATACAGCTGAGATCTGGATCTTCTTCATTTTTGGTATCTTTACCTAAAATAATCTGGAAAACTGATGGACGGTGTGGATATAGAATAGATACATCAAAATGGCCCCACGGCAAGGGCCGCACCATCTTGGGTGAGTCCGGGTTATCACCGAATCCTCTCACTACGCGATACCAGCGTAATGTACACGTGAAATATCCAGGCCATCCATCAGGTTGACTAGATATGTTACCACCAGATGATAAAAGTGGGCCAATCGACGGGTCAGAAAGCTTCGGCTGATTTTTTTACAACTGTACATTTCTTCACTTAATTGTGGCCCACCTGATTCGTGGACAAATCTGGTTCTTGTGACAGGGTATCTACATGCGTGTGCATTAGCTGACTTGTACACGCTCTGGCACGGTATACTCGATTCACTTGATTTATCAGTTTGTATATGTGGGGCCCACCCTACCGATGGTAGGTCCCTGTTTAGATGTATCATGATTAATTTATGGACGGTTAAAATCAAAATATCCAAGGGTCCTATTTCAGCAAACAAGTGCGTTGGGATTGTTCTCCCAATCAGATTTTTGGACTGAGTCTAAACCAAAGTAAGTCCTACAATTTAGTCCGTTTAACGTTTAACGTTTAACGTGTGTGCATCGGGTGCGATTTCTGGGTGCCTGCGTATCAAGCGTTACGCAGCCGGACTATCAAATACTCGATGTTTATAAAAATTTTCATCCTCGTCTCAGTCTCTCCATCAGACTCCAAAATCCAACAGTCTTTTTGAATTCGATCTCTTCCCAGCCTTCCCTCTCTCTCTCTCTTCCATGGAAGAATCAGAGCCTTCATCCAACGCCTCCCAAACATCGAGGGTCAAGATAGCTGGAGCCTGGTCTGGCATCCTAGAAGTCCAATTACAATCCTGGACACTCCCGATGCTTCGGCAAGCGATTGCAGACCGATCGAACTGCGGCCCCGACTGCATCAATCTCATCTGTGGCGGAAAGATCCTAAAGGATGGAGATGTGACTCAGTACTTGGTCGAATTGGGCCTCAAGAACAATTCCAAGATCCTGGCCAGTCGTGTCGCCGCTGATCATGGAAAGGCGTTGAAGGACGAGCTGATGGCGGAGGCCGAGCGCTCCCGCAGGCTTGCGAGGATCAGGCAAGATTTTGGATTGCAATTTTATAATTGGATGTTTGGTTGGTCTTATTTTATGTTGAATTTACTTGAATTTTCATATAGAGGCATCATACTAGAGTGTTTGTACAGTACGCTTAGGTTTTCAGTTTGTAAAAGTGGGCCTACGGTTCACCTATCCAAACCTTTGATACAATAGGACCCACTTTTTTTCTTTTTTTTTTTTACAAGCAACAACAATAGGACCCACTTTACATGACCCATGCACCAAAATCTCCCAGATGAGGACAATCACTACCCTTCTATATGTGTGCAGTAAATAGAGTGTGAGCAAATAAAGTACTGCAACAGTTGACATTCAACAGAAAAACGCCAATGATTCGATGGATAGGAGCTTCGAACCCAGAGCTTTTTCGTCAATGGACCATCCGTTGTGAGACCCATCATATCAGCAGTTGGGTTGCTGTACTGAGCGCACTGTAGGTACTCTCGGCTAAGGGCGCGTTAGGATGCACTATGGTCCACAGCCCATCTAGGCCCATTGTAGGGCCTGTCAATGACGTAGGCCCATAGCCCACTGTATGCCCAATATTTGCTGATTTTTGGGATGATTATTAAAGATGTGATTGAAGATTTGATTGATGTGAGTGAAGATATGAAGGGGATATAATTAGTATGATTGAAGATATGGGTTGGTTTTAGAGATATAATTACTTTCCTCGTTTGCTTTTTATTAGGCTTTTACCATATTAAGGAAGATTAAATTGGTTTAGAATAAATTGTGACTGATTTAAAATCAATCTCTTAGTTAGGATCTATAAAAGGGGTGGTGGTATAGGAGTTAGTGATTTTGAATTATTTTCTAAGTGTGAGTTTTCGGTTGGCATCAATAAAGTTCTCTGTCTCTCTGCTCCATTGTTCTTGTGAGTGTGTGTGTGTATTTTAATTTTTATCAATTTCGGTATCGAGATCTCATCGACTCGATAACTGGGTTGCACCATTTAATTGGACTTGGAAGGAGTCCATTTGAAATTTGAGGTGTGCTTCCTCATTATAAATACTAGGAAACATGGTGAATTTTTATTGCTCCTTCTTGATTGAATTGAATGTGTGCAATTCAATTCAATTGTACATCCAAACGCAGCCTAGATATATGAGTACAATCTTGACTCTTGATGATTGAGTTCATGCTATTTTAAGGCTTATGAGAAACCAATTTTGAGTGCCTGTTCTTGCAATTGAGGACCTTGTTTGTTGGAGTTTGATTCTAGAGTTTTGCTATTACGCATGTAAGCAGTTGCACCAACATGTGCCACATTCCTAGTCTTGGATCTCCCACACGTGGTAATGTTGGCATGTGTGTGTGCATGTAGAGGCACGAGTGGAATTAGCTGCACTTTTGATAATAATAAGGTTTGGCGGATGTAACCCGAAAATGAAGCAGATGCTGTGTATCATTATCACAAAAAAGAATAAGAGAAAAAAAAAAAAAAAAACTTAGCATGGTTTTGATTGTTCCTCAAAAAGATATCTTGTTTTTGATATTACACATTCAGAAGACTCAGGACTCTCTGACTGAGAAAGAAAGATTGATATTGTAAAGTGGGTCATCCTCATGGAAACAAGTTGGCATCACAAATGGGTGTGCCCTCTTTACCATGCCAAAAGGAGGCTAGTTTGTTTGCAGTTAGAAGGGTCTGCGGGTCCATGTCGTTTCTCTTACTTTGACTATTGCCTTGATTTTGCGGCATGGTTTCTAGTGTCCTTGTTTGTGCAAATTGGTTTAGGAGATCTTTTGGTTAAAGAAGATGATGGATGCTTGATTTTGAAATGGTGGTGAGTTAGTTAATCAACGCATTATGGTTGGGCTCTTTGTTTCTTTGTTTTGGAGCTTTACTATGAGAAATTGTAGTTGAGCGAAGCGTGAATTGGCAACAGCTTCGGGTGTGGTAGCTTTATGCGTCTATTTCAAAATGTTAGTACCTATTAAAAATGAGTGGCAGGGGAGGAGCGCAATTCTGAAAAGTTTGTGCAACTAAGTGGGAAATCATCATGTATTATCTCCTATACTCCATAGTTTTGTTATCTTTTTGTTATCTTTTATTAGCCTACACTGTGTTTTGCTTCTTGTAGGATACTTGGTGCGATCTCTCTCTCTCTTTTTTTTTTCTTTTTTTCTTTTTTTTTTGTAGTAGTAGTGGTGTATAATTGGTAAGTGGTTTTGTCATTCTTAGAATCACAATTGATGTTATCTTTTTGTTTCTTGGTGCATGGATGTTTAATCCAACATGAGGTGTTAGGTCATGGAATATGTTCCTACATGCAAGATTTAAAAAAAATGGTATTATGACCTTATAATGGCTGACTAGTCTTGCTGTTATGTATGGGAAATGACTGTTGGGAATCAGGAAAATGAAAATACAGAATATATTGCCCAAGAGTACCTAGAAAAGCATTTAGTTGTGTACCGTAGCTAATGTTATTCTATCTAAAAACATTCCGCATAAGTAGCAATAAATACTTGGTTCAATAAAAGCTATTATTGAGAAAATAACAGTCATTTTAAAAGAATGGTTTTAATTAACAGGCCTTTTTTTTTCCCATTACATAATCCCACATAGAGTGACCCCACCCGTTGTAATGGGCATTATCACCTTGCCTATTAGTAGTATGACTGATCTGAAAATTTCCTGATAGTTTTCATTTTCCTTTTGAGAAAATTTTATTTTGCTAAACAAAAAGAAGTTTGTTGTTTGATCAACTGGAAGATTGGTTGGTATTTTGATAATGTGTACTTCTTGTGTTAGGCACATTAGATAAACAAGCATAAAACTAAGGGCCCATTTGGGTGACATGTAGAAAATGATTCTAACTCATTATCAACAGACTGGTGTAACTGAGTGAGAGCTGTCACTGCCTCTTTGGAATGTAACCAACCTTTCCAGATTTACGCTACTTGTGTGGCTTACCTAAACAATGGATATGCCTGATTTTTGAGACATGGCATGCTACAGTGGACTGTACAATGTTACCTAAAACATGAAACCCTGCACGTTTTCCGTTCTGGATTAAGCAATCTGGATTATGGGTCATCGATCTAGATCACTATTTTTTGGTGACCTGAAATTATGGCTCTATATTCTACTATTGATTGAGTTAATTCAAATTTATATTTACAGTATAGAAACTTATACTTTTATTTGTTCAATTATATAATATAACACTAAGCATGCAAGATCTGTAATGATAACATCATCGTTTCATATACAATTGCAATACGATTTCATGTATAAAAATATATTGCATACACAGTGTAGTTATTGGGGTGATAGACATGATCCTTCCCATAGTGTACCATGTATTGGAGGAAGTAGCATACCTCGTACCCATCCCATACCACATACCCAAGTGGCCCACAATTCATGTAACCCTGGGACTTTTATTCCACACATGTACCAACTGTTGACACATGTGCAGGCTGGTGGAAAGTCATCACTTCAAAGTTCAAATTCTTTTGCTCTCTTTCAGAAGTGACAGTTGTGCAGGCAGATAAAAATTGGGTGTCATTCAAACAGGCCCTAAGACTTTGTTCCTTCTTTAGTTAGATACTTTTACTCTCACTTTTGGTTCCTATATTGCTCTAATAAGGCTAATGGTTATTAGATTCAAAATATAAACTATTGTTGATGTTCTATACTTTTTTTTAATTATCAATAACTTAACATGGAAGATGAATGATACGCATATAATGTCTGTTATGATTAGGCATAAATTATTCAAATAAATGCCAAACTAATACTTCTATGGTGTCAGTCATAAAGGAGGGAGTTAAGATTGAGTCTCACGTACAAAATTGTTAAAGCTCTACTTCCTACTTTCTCATATAATCCATCAAGGGAGTCTTCTTCCCTTGTATCCAATTTGAATCTTCTTGATCCTCATAACTAAGTCCTGGACTTTTGCAAAACTTTAGCTAGCATCCATACACCCCACCTCCAAACTGGGCCAGATTAGGAGCTGTTTTAGGTTCAAAAGGGATGGGAAGTGGGGCTGTTTGGAGTCATATTGTAGGGTAAAATTGCCCTGTGGTGAAGGTTCTGAAAGTGGGCTAGAATCGATGACAGGAATCGATGACAGCCCGTAATAAAAATATTTTGATGATGTGTGGTGCGATGTTGTCGCAATGGACACCTATCACCTCTAGTTGGGTTGTCCATGGCAATACGATCGCCATGCCATACACAATGGGCACACAAACATGTATATCTTCAAGAATGGTGATTGCAGGCCTGTCTTGCATCCCATAAATAATGCATCTCCAACTAAGCATATGGAGGTGAATGACAACTCGCTTCTCTCTCAGGCTACATCATCACGAGAGGTCCAAGAGACTTGCCGCTTGGATGAACCCTCACTAGAGGGGTCTGAAAATTTCGACAAGCTTCCTGCCTACAATGAGGACCTCAATGAGTTCATAGGCTTCGGTATAGATCTAATTTTCAATGAAGAACGCATTGAAGTGACAAAAGAGTGGTGGTTTCTGATGAACCGACCTTCGAAGAGTTGACTGGTGCAGTTATTAGTGAGTCAACAGTTAGATCATTTGATACTCATACCTTTGCTTGTGTGATTGTGAGTGCTATGGGCTGGATGGAAGGATCAATGGTTAGATCTATGGAATTCAACAAGGACCATTCACAACGGTGACATGTTGATCAAGAACATCATATCATGGCACAACAAATTCAAGGGAATGAGCTTGTCACACCCCAAACTCGGGAACTGGACTCACAAAATTTTTGGCCGCCGAATCCGTTTCCGATAGTCTCCGTAGTACCCCATTCTCGGATCCCAAGTCACATATGCTAGGTTTCGATCCTGGGATCCTACGAGGATTTACAGGGTGTTTTTTTATATATATATATATATATTATTGTAATTGTTGTTGTTGTAAAGGAACATAACACAAGTGTACCCAAGTCACAAAAACATCATCACCATATATCCACTAATATATTCTTTGAGTACAGTGCTGGAAAGAAAATACAAGATATAACCAAAACTCAAAAGATCGGGCTCATGCTCTGAGCTCAATGCTGCTAATACACCCTAGCATCACATGCAGCGTAAACAAACATACATAAGCTTTCTATGAAGCTCGGTAGAGTGCGTGTGTGCGTGCACAGTGCATATCACATTAATACAGATATCAGAGTATGCGGAAGATGATGGAGGGCTAAACTACCAATTCCATGAATGCTGTTACCTATACCAAGGTTATGCAATGCAAGGACGAATATCATATGCTAGAGATGCAATGTAAATATGCCAATCCTCAACTAGTTTACGTATCAATATGGTTGGTATTTGGAAACATCACCGAGGTCTAGTACACTCTAACATTGGCTGTTGCTCCATCGCGTGCATGACCAAGTGAGTGGAAAAGACCTCACTATCTGTCTTTCCAGTGGTATGCCAATGCCCACCCGGCTCGTCGATAATGGACCTATTTACGAGCTGGTTAGACTCAACCTAGCTTACAGTTATAACTCCCTACCCCCGGGCGGATAAGGTCACACCCCCTTTCAATTGACCATGATGCAGTGGGAGACATGACCTACTAGTATTTGGCACTCGGGCGATCATGTCATCCACTTGATATTGATGTTGAAGCATCCTACTAGTACCACAAGGATTTGGGACTTTCACCCAAGGACATCCATAGCGCCCTAATGCTAGAACATATATTTCCGGTATCCAATCCGGCTATCCACGATATGCTTGTGGAGGGCACAACCCTGATGTTGCTAGGGTGTAAAAGTGCTCGTGACATATAGGATGCGAAATGCATGAGTCATTCCATCCAAGTCATGTACCAAACATGCGCGTGCCGCGTAATCATGTGGGGCGACCTTATCTCATATAAAGTCCCCTAAATGTCTCAAGCCTAAGGGCATATGCTATGAATACTCGTCATCCACAACATGCATACAAATGATGCATATGGGCATGATATCATCACACTAAGCATGTTATCAATGTGTCCTATCAGGCCAAATACACTAGCATATTATCAGACATATCATGTGATAATCGACCTTAATTGGCATGTCATATACAAAGAGTGAGAGCTAAATGACAGGCTCTACTAGAAATATAGAAGTCTATGTGGTGTGACCCATGCTAGACTAACATCGGCTCCTCACATAGCCTGTAAGGCATAGATAAAATACATATAGCAAGACGGGGTCCACTGGGACTATCTCGGATGGACACCCACATGTACAACATGTGTGCCATTAGGCTACCAATCTATTTGGGCACATGACCCACTAATGATGTCCCAAAACAATCAGATTATCAACGACATCACTATAATTTCTTTAACAAGATGATCTGCACCGTCCGATCATTGTTAACGTAAACCGACGATCATAGATCAATGGTTAGTCACTAGGATGTGTTCCTGTGCTTGTGGCCCCATCTGAGTCTTGGGATTTCATCATTTTAGGCAAAGTATATGCCTCAACAGATTTAATACAATCATAATGTCGACATTACATACATACACTAATTAGAAATATTAAAATTGATTTAATAATTAAATTTAAACCTGCCCACTTTTCCATTCGGTGCAGCCCGCCTGAGATTTGGATCCACCTGATTTTTGGGCACATGGCCTAACATTATCTTGAAAAACGGATGAACGGAGTGGATAAGTCATATGCATCTTAGGGGTCCCACGAGTGGGCCCCAATCCATGCCCCTGGCTGGGTGTCCACCCGTCTGGACTTTGGCAGCAGCGCTGCTGATGCTAGGTGTTGTTGTTATTGCTTTTTTTTTTTTTTAAAAAAAAAATAAAAATTATATATATATATATTTGTGATGCCCTATCAAGGTGGGCCCCTTGAGTGTGATCTACTCCATTCAATGCCTTGGCTAGCTCGAGCGGGGTCCAATGGCCCTGATTTGGACAAACAGGGACCCCCCTCCGTGCGGCCCACTCGAGACTCAGATTTGCCTCATGTTTCGGCCCATTCCCTAAAATGATCTGGAGAAGTTGATGGACGGTGTGGGTTAAACATATACACCAAGGTGGGGTCCACGATTGGGACACCCCCACCCCCACGTTCGTATGGCTGACGTGAGGGAGTGCTCCCAGCCCCATCGTCGCCTCTGGTGTGGTCCACTTGATGGTTGGATCAGCTTGATTTTTGGGCTCTATGGTTAACTTGATTCGGGAAACATATGGATGGTGAGGATCTAAGAAATACACATGGTGGGCCCCACAAGTGGAAACCCACCCCAACCTTCCCATGCAAAGGCGTTTTTGACGCAAGGGCTCTCCAGTCTCTTGCACCTTACGGTGTGGCCCACTCGACAGTTGGATCAGCTTTGTTTTTGGGCCCAACGGCCAAAATGATCTGGGGAAGCGGATGGACGGCGTGGATGGAACAAATACATCAAGGTGGGTCCCACGAATGGGGACACCACTCCCCCAGGCGCACTTGCTGCTGGGCAGCAGCGTCCCTGAACGTTGTTTGCATCCAGCAACCACGACTGCTGCCCCTCCCTCTCTCTTGGTTCATTTTAGGGGTGGTGGGGTCTACTTAGACAAATCCACTCCATCCATTAGATTGGCCAGGTCATTGTGGGCCAATGAGCTTTAGATCAAACCAATTTCGGTGGTTTCCCACCATCCAAAATTGCCATATCAATATGTTAAATGGCAAATAAACATCACGGTGGGCCACACAAGGTGGTCCATGCTGTGATAGCGTGCGGGGCACGCTCTCCAACAGCATGGCCTACTTGTGGGCCCCGCAACATAATTTTAAATGAAATAAGGAAGAAGAAAGGAAAAGGAAGGAAAGGAAGGAAAGAGATCCGGCCATCGTGGTGGCCCCCGCCATTATGGAGTCCACCATGCACTTTATACATGATCAAGGTGGGTCCCACCCTTGTGGGCCCACCAAAATTGAAAGATCACAAAGAAAGGGAGGGTTTGGATCCTCCCATGTACTCACAACAAAGGATGAATGGTTGGATCAGCTCAGATCGACAATCTGGCGGTCCACCAAGCTGCTCTCCACCTCTAATCTCCTTTAATCACTCCTCTTCTCTCTCTCTTACCCTCTTGATCCCTCCTTATTCTCTCTTAAGCTCTCTCTTTTCTCTTAAACTATCTCCTAATTTTTCTTTCTTTTCTCTCTTTCTATCTTAATCTCTCCCTAATTCTCCCTAATCTTTTTCTTTCTCTTAACCTTCCCCTATTCTTGCTAGAAAAATGGTAGAAATGAGAAGGAGTTAGGGGATTTTGTGGTAGAACTTTTAGGATAGGGAGGGAATAAAAAGAAGATGGAGGGTTAGAATGGGGAGAGAAAGGAGAGGGATGGCTAGGCATGGGTTTCATGATGGGCGTCATGGGTTACTTTGACTAATGGGGAGAAAGAAGTGATGAGTTGATTGATTGATTTGACAACATTGGGATTTTTGCAAGTGGGGCCCGTGTGCATTGCGTGACCCACCTCAGATTGTGTCAAAACAACTTCTAATCTAGGGACTGAGATGGGGCGTGCCGTGCAACGTTGAAATTGTAGCGCTCGCGCGGTTGCTAGGATACAAGTTTCGGGGTGTTGTGGTACTAAAATAGGGTCGCGATCAAAACTCATTGATTTGGTCCACCAAGAACATGCCGATGCCGAAGTCGAAGTGTACGTAAGGTCTCACGAGGTTACAGGTCTTATAGAACTTGTCAAGTTAAATGGACTACATCACCAACTCTTATCAAGGGTGTACATTGAAACAAACTCATGGCTGAGTTTTCTCCCACCCGGGGAGTGATGTGAACATCCGGGTTGTCCACTAGTAGTGGAAGTGACTCGATCCAAGAGAGGCCTCCTAGCATAGCCAATCTACAAACATGAGCCAACCGATGGATAAGGTCAGCCTATAGTCCACCTTCCTTCACCATATCATCAGACTTGGAAGGTTGAAAAGCCCCTTGACATATGATTAGAGGCCGTCAGACAAAGCAAACCAAGATCGCATTGGCCTAAAAGTAGGCCCATCGTGTGGGATGATTGCATTGCCAAAATAGGAAAATGGTAATTCTGCACCTCTTGGGGACCTTGCTAGAACGCAGTCTAAGTCAAGCGATTGAATTGAAGTATGTGGGATAGGTCACTTGTTAGGCGGTCGAATTCATTAAAAAGCAAAAAAAAAAAAAAACTTTTTCCCCATCCCTATGTGAATGCGCAAATAGTTTTTCTACCGTTCATGCCGCCCACAATTTTCTCTCTTTAGATCACACCAACTTATGGATGTCTCCTTTGATGATTTTCCTTCCTTTCACGAGTTATTTTTTACTATTTGAGCTATTTTAATCTCTTTTATCACTGGTTCTTAGGATTAGAAAAGGATTTTGATTGGTAAAGAGTGTAAATCTCTTTATTTCCAGAAGAGGAGACATTACGTAGGAGAAAATTTTTCATAAATAAACTCCTGTAGAAAGCCTTAGGCACTAGTTTCTTGAATAAAAAAAATTTGAGATTTCCTTTTTCATAGCTCATACGTGACTGTGAGAGAGGGCTGAAGCCCTTGGTAGGTCCTGTGGGTCCCTCCGTGCCATCTCCAAGCCCTTAATGCGCCTCCGCTTGGTACCCTTTGCTAGCCATTATTCTCTGTTATGTGTGTTGTCGGTTCCTGCCAAGTCGGTTGACATCAGCAAGTATTAGGGCAAAGTCGTGCCCAACATGATCGATCCAGGTACCAGTGTCCTATCTCGCCATCACCACTGCTACTATCTTCTTCGCCTTCCACCACAACTATCGCCCATCACTGTCCAAACCATTTAAATCGATCATCTACCTGAAATGGATCAACTCTTCAATCTAAAAGATGGTCTTGATATGCACGATGGAGATCTGGACCTTAGCAAAGGACTGATCTTTGACAAGGAGCTTGAAGAAATCAGCCAGTCATTACTGATCCCTACCACGTGAACAATACATGCATCAACATCCACCTTCACCCTCTTGCCGCCGCTGTCGCTGCCCTTCTGTCACCACTATTGCATGTTGTGTCTCCACCACTGATGATTGCTTCAAGTGCCTCATCTTCGTTCGAGATCTTTGAAGAAAATAAAACTTGATGATGAGTTTTTTCAACCCTAATAGTCTGATGCAGGGAGCAGTTGGGCTAAGTTAATCTCCATCGTTCGTCTTACAATTGGTGATGAATAGACAGTTCAAAAGGTCATGATTTCAATGCATTACATGGAGGTTGTTATGATTCACCTAGGATGACTGCCGATTGGATCATCTGGATTGAGTAACGGACAAAGATTTCTGATTGACCTAGGCGGTTATGATTGACCTAGGATGATTGCCGATTGGATCATCTGGATTGATTTCAATGCATTACATGGAGGTTGTTATGATTGACAAAGATTTCTGCCAATTGGCCATGAATAGACAATTCCCACTTTCTGTGTGTGAGATTGAGATTCTTCTCGCCGAGCTGCTTGTAGAGGTCCAATTTTGAGGTTTTGATTCCCGTATTGAGTGGCTCATAAGGTGCCGAACTTTGGCTCGATTAACGTGATTTGTCACTCGGATCGTGTTATCAGTTTTATCTGTTGTTAGTTTTCATTTTTGACTTGTCATGTCATCCTTAGGACCTTAATGATAATTCTTGTCATTCTGGACTATACAAATGGTTGTCATCAAGTGGTATCAGAGATGAAACAAGGAGAGTTACATCATCAACCCGCCATCGAAGAATGTGCGCTACAAATGGGCATCGCATATTCAAACTCAAGGCCGAGTTCTCTCCCACTCAAGGAGTATGATAAGGACATTCCGGCCATCCGTAATTAGTGGAATCGACCCTATCCAAGAGATGCCTATTAGCATAGTTGATCGGTTGTTGAGATCGATCTTATAGGCCGGATCTACAAACGCCTACATTCCTTCATCAAATATGCAAATTAAGGCTGTTTGGGAGCACCAAGCTGAAAGCAAAGCTTTAATCGTGGGACGAATTAGTTTTTCCGGTGCCCAATGGTTGCATCTCTTGATGAGGAGCAGTCCACATATGGTGTGGTCAACTTGCTGAAACACGGAAATACTTCTTCCACCACCCATCTCTAGGAAACAAACTTAGTTTTTCCGCACCCATGAAACTTGTCCATATTGCGTACGTCGTCGAAAATTTGTCCAAACAGGCACTGACTTATGGACGACTCTCAAAATGATTTTCATTCTTCTTACTACTATTAGTGTTTTTAGTTACTTTTATCTTCTTTGTTATTGGCCCTTGGTTTATCATAGTATTTTGATTGGTTCCTTCCATGAGAGATTGTAACAACTAACAAGTTTTATTATAAATAAAGAAGGCTCTCATTGTAGAGGCCAACTTAGAGTTTTGAAAAATGGATTTATATTTATTTATTGAATAGGGGAGGGGAGCTTTGAGGTGATCTCGACCCTTTTTTATCCTTTGGGTCCCACCATTAGGCCAATCCAAGCCGTTGGAACATCTAGGGGCGTCTTCCCTTGGATTCCCTTCGTCGACGATCCTCATCTTCTTCGTACATTATCGGGCTCACCAATCAGGTTTTGCATTAGCTTCTCTTGAGATGGGTTTTTGTATCATTTAGAATGACACACATGATCGTTTGGGATGATGATAACAAGTCGATGATGGATAAACCGATAATGTAATTCGAGCGACAAATCATGTTGATTGGGCTAGATTTCGACACCTTGCGAGTGACTCAACAATGGAGAACCAAAACCTCAAAATTGGACATCCGTGAGTGGCTCAACAAGGAGAATCTCAATCTCATACACAAAAAAAAAAAAAAATGCAACTTAATTTTTTTTCCTAAAACAATCAACCATGGCCTCTTATACGAGAGCTATTTTATTGATAAACCCAACCAATAAAAATTCACCATTTCTCCTTCAATCCAAATAAAGTCTAGATCTTCTGAACCAACAGGAAATAAGTAACAAAATGTTCAAGCAATGGGAATAAACTACTTAATCTAGTAACTAATAGATATAGACCTAACTCCTAAGCAAAAGAGTTGTAGTAGGTGAATGATTCTTGAAATCGCATTACACTTGATAGGCGTTCATTGAATCATTCATATCTCCTTCAAAGTGTTAGATTTGTGTGTTCTTTGGCTTATTGGAAAGTCGACTTGATAAGCTTTCAAATGAAACTAATTTCATGTCATTTGGATGTTATCTGACCATCTAAAAGTGTGTCATGAGATAACTAATGGGATTTGGACATATGGTCGGGCTGTGGGGTCCACTGGTTTGATTTGCGGTCCGTGGGGGCTTAAATTTGATCCTAATGTGCTTGAGGTCATAGCTCACTTTATGATGATCTCCCTTCTTAGATTCGATGAGCCTAAGTGGGCTAAAAGCTCGAATGAAGGTTTTATTTATTTATCTATTTTTAAGAAATGGGGACCAAGCCCATGATTCATTGAAAAAATGGAGGGATGTACACATTTTGCTATTCGGGTGGGCTCCACAAGAAAAACGGGCCACACCTATTATATTACCTAACTGACATAAAAGAAGGAAAAGGAATGCAAAATGTAAGAAAAAAGGAAGAGGAGGCGATAGGCCTCCCATAGAGACTAAGATCCAGAAACAGCAATCGGTCCACTACTAAGGGCAATCCACCCAAAGAAACAGAGGAAGAGCTGCCAAGGGGACCAAAACAAGAACATGAACCCAAAGCTGCCCAAGCTCAGCAGTAGCTGAATCTGCCTGGGAGACGAACGACATATCTGCAAAGCTAGCAACCACATAACAACTGCCCACAAGCCATCAAAACCAACAAGACATGGCCAATGATTTTACCCAAGCTAGAAATCTACAAAAACTGAAACCAGCCAGCTCACAATAACAGAGGTAGGAGATATGCTAGCAATCATGGAGGCAATCGAGAAACCCAGGGAAGATTGCTTGATATGGTACTAGCGACGAGGCCATGGGCTCGAAAGTGGCAGAATCCGCCTCTAGCGTGACTCGAAGGCAGAGACTGCAAAGAAACTGATCATCAGATCCCAATTTTGGGCCTAGAGAGCCTAATCTGGCCCAGACCAGCATTATCCAGAAACATGGAGCCTCTAATGGATCTTGGGAGGTCAGCTGGTTGAAGGAAGACGGTGTCCAAAAGCCCCCATGCTGGCCAGCTCGGCGAGCCCATCGGCCACCAAGTTTCATTCTCTAAGTGTATGAACGAAGCTGATGTTAATGACGACCGAGTTTCCTTCTCTAAATGTTCTCCAATCATGGTGTTTGCTAGATCTTTCCTCCTAAGGTTGGGGATCCAGGATGGAACATGGATTGGGAGAGACCCCTGATCGGATTTGGGGAGAGGGTGGTTGGGATCATAGCATATGGGTAGCTGTTGTGAAGGTCCAAGGGATTTATTGCTAGCAAGGCCAGGGATGGTTCGATGGCCGGTTGAAACAGGGGACAGGATATGTGATTTGGGGATAGGGTTGTGCTAATGACGAATGTTCCTTTTTTGATGTGCGAGTTGGATAAGGATGGTTCGGCCCATCAGGTTGCACCCTTGGAGCGTCGCCATGGCCGCAGAAGCGACCTCTCTCTGCTTGAATCTGACGAAGCTGAAACCCTTATTCCTCTCCGAGTTTTGGAGTCTAGGAATGTATACATTTGCAACTTCTCCAAACTTTTCGAACTGAGGTCTGATGTCTCCTTCTGAGCAGCTAAAAGGGGATTTTGGCCACAAAGAGAGAAAGCGGAGAGGTGGAATCGCCCTGATGACGGCGACGCTGAACTTCTGTCCAACCTCCCTCTTCCTCTTCCATACTCGCTCTCCTCTCTCCGAACGAAGGTGAATGGTGTAAATTAACTTAACCCAGATGCTCCCTACATCAAACTCCCAAGGTTGAGAAAAACTTGTCCTCGAGTTTTGCTTTCTCTGGAGATCTCGAACAAAGGTGATGATGATGCACTCATAGTGATCATTTGATTTTGAAGACACAAGTGCAAGGTCAGTGACAGAGGGGCATCGACAATGGTAGCGGGAGGTGAAGGTGAATGTTGATGCTTATATCATACAAGCGGTAGGAATCGGTGATGATTGAGCTGATCTCTTTAGGCTCCTTGGCAAAGATCGATCCTTTGCTAAGGTCCGAATCTCTACCTTATATGTCAAGACCATCTTTTGGATTGAAGTCTGATCCATTAGGGTAGATGATCGGTTTAAATGGTTTGGACAATGATGGAGGTGGTGGTGGAGATACCTGTTAATATGGGTGAAATCAGTGACAATGGCGACAATGACAAATGGGACATGTACCTGAGTTGGTTGCTCTATCTCTGCTTTGAAACCACTTTATGACAGTTGTTTGTATTGTCTAGAATGACATAAACCATTGTTAGGAATGATGGTGATAGGTTGATGACAAACAAGGCATTTCGTAACGATAGTGGTGGTAACAACCACCACCGTTACCTTTACAATACAGGCTTTAACGACCATTACGGTCTTTTTTTTTTTTTTTTTTTTTTTTAATTGAAAAAAAATTTGAAATCTTATATTGGCCTCGTAATGGACCATTACGGGGCCATTGCAGCTTTTACGCAGGCATAATGGGCCGTTACGAGGGCTGTATCGGCCGTTTCGGGTCATTACGTGTAACAGTTGCCGCCATTACCTTTACATAACGGCCTTTATGGCCCTGTAACAACCGTTATGAGACACCATGATGACAGATAAATCAATAACGCGATTCGTTGATTGAGCAAGATTTCGGCACCCCTATGAGCGACTTAGCAAATGATAATCTCACTCTCACACAAAAAAAGTGCACATTAATTGTTTTTCATAAAACAATCAACTATAGCTTCTTACGCGAGGGAGCTTTTTTATTAATAAACCCAACTAATACAAATTCACTTCTCCTCCACTAATCACAATAAAGTACCGCTCTTCTAAACCAATAGGAAGAAAGTTAAGTAACAAAAAACATTCAACCAATGAGAATAAACTACTTAATATCCAATAAGACCTAATGCATAAGCAAAAGAGTTTTAGTTGGTAAAGGATTGCTGAAATCGCAGTACTCCTAATAGGCGTTCACTAAATCATCCATATCTTCTTCTTACGTTGTCGGATTCATGCTTTCTTTGGCTTGTTGAAAGCTGACTCGATAAGCTTTCAATTGAAACTATTTTCATGTCATTTCGACGCTTTTAATCCTCCAAAAGTGGGCACAAGATAAGTAACGGGATTTGGACAAATGGTTGGGTTGTAGGGTCCATCGGTTTTGATTCTAGGGTCTATTGGTGCTGAAATTTAATCCTAATGCGATTGAGATTGTGGCCCACGTCATGATGATCTCCATTCTCGGATTTGATGAGCCCAATTGGGCAAAAGCTTGAAACAATCTAGATCGTCGAATCTGTCCTCTTGGGTCAAAGGCGTAGATCTTCATCTAAACAAGTAATCTTCGTCTTTTGCTGGATCCAAATGTGTATTGGGCCTCCCGGGTCAATGACAGTGATCCCCATTTAATGCGTTGAAAACACGACCTTTTGAATGTCTGATCATGGGCAATCAGAAGATCAACGGTGGATATTAACTTAGCCAATATGCTCCCTGCATAAAAAACAGTTTGGGATTGATTAAGATCCATCTAGGATTTGTTGAGAGTTAATAATTCGCCAGGATGGGACTTAAATTAGGGCTGAATATTAAGGAAAGGACAGATTGTGGACAAATAAGGCAGATTATGGTCAAAGTGTGTGGAGATGGTGCATTAAATTGAAGGTTGGTTTATCTGGCAGTTTGGTTCAGGATAGAGGCAAGCGAAATAGAGATTTTTGCTGCTTGTGGGTCACTCGGATAAATGCAGTGACTCGTGAGAATAGCACATTGTATAGTTATAGTTTATTAGTGCACAGACTGTACACGAGTTAGTTGCTTCTTTATCGTAAAATACCTGCACAAATAGCTATATCAAATAGGTAGCCTTACATGATTTCCAATGAGATCATCAAATAAGGAGATTGGAAGGTATCCCATGGAATGATTTAAATGTTCCCCGGAGAATACCTCTATGAAGGTAGAGTAGAAATTAATATGATAGGATAAGTAGGAAGAGTGAATGAACACATTCAGCTTTTTACGTCAGTAGGGCCTGGTATAAGGTTGAACAAGGGACAGACTTGGGTGCAGTTAGGAGTGTCTTTGCAGGTTGCATTGGGAGCTGTGATAAGCTTTGTGTTTGCACTGATTTCGGGGCTGCAAGTGGACAGATTGGGGAATAAGTAGGGATCAGGATAAGTAGGGCTGGGAATGTTTTTGTTTTGACAGTAGGCTGTATTTGGGACTCTTTTGGGGTTCTGGAGATGGGTTCAGGTTAGGAATGGGATTTAGGAACAATTTAAAGTTTACAGTTGGGTTTGGAGGCTCTTTAGAGTTTAAAATTTCAATGGGAAGTCTGTACAGGGTCTAGGCTTGGATTTTGGGATTGTTCAAGGGTCTCACTTGGATTTAGGGCTGGCTAGAGGTTAGGAATAAGGATTGTGGGACTGCCTAGGGATAGGATGTTGGTTTTGGTCGCACGTGTGTGGGGCCCACTATTTAGAAAAAGGTGACCTTGGTCTTGGTCGGCCAGGGATAGACTCCAAAACCCCCAAATTGTAGCTCGATCCAATGGCCCACTATTTAGAAAAAGGTGACCTTGGTCTTGGTCGGCCAGGGATAGACTCCAAAACCCCCAAATTGTAGCTCGATCCAATGCACGGTTTGTGCGTGGTGCTCCGTTAAAGTTTTAGCCCTCCTACAGGGCCAGATTCTGAAAATCTGTTGAAGAGAGAGGGAATTTGATGCAATAAAGGACAGATTTGTAGCGTAGATGATTATGGGAGATAAGAAGGGTGGATGGTATAAGATGGGGTGGCTTTGCAGCATGGTAGTTAACCCTTCAATGAAGGAAGGGCTTCGCACCTAATTAGGCTTCACAACTCGGAGAGTAGGAAAACACAGAATTTTTATTAATCTTTCATCCCTCAAAAAAGCTACAAGGGGTATCTATTTATAAGAAAACCCTAAACCCCAAAACTCGCGCCATGTGTGCAACCTAATACTTGGCGATGAAGTAAACCAAAATAAAAACCAAACAAAGAAATCTAAAGCATGCATGATGTTCTAAATAATAATAATAAGCAAAACCTAAAATATGAAATCAATCCGACTAGTGGGTCACGATCATGAGATCCCATGGTGGGCTTTTCTTGACTGTCGGGCCCATTCTTTTGAATCAAAACTTCGTCTCCTAACTAGGAGGCCCTCTTTGGACGTCGTCATCGATCTAGATCGACGGTGGGGTCCTCCTTCTGGCGTACGTGTGTAAGGGGCGGCGTGCGTGCGCGTATGCGCGTGATGTCCCCATCAAACTTGCTCTAATCTAAAAGTTGATGGTGCAAGGAGATGAAAGTAAGGCAAAATTGAAAGGAACAAGAATCTGAATTTTCCAAACCAGATTTTTGGAGATAAAATTCTTCTTGGCTTGACACAAGATAGATCAATAGGTCAAAGGGACTGTGGAAGTATTCCCAACAGCCTTCTAGAAGCAAATACTAGAAAAAAAAAATTAATCTGAAGAAAGCTATCTTCCGGTTGAAGGAATAAGAGAAAGGTAAAAAAAAAAAAAAAAAAAACTCATGAAGCCTAATTTCAACAACCAAATTCAGAAGCTTTCTCACATGTATGGCCCTGTTGGTTATATAAATCCTCGTACATGGGTTGTCCTAATTTAACTTAAACATTGCAACGACTTTCCTATTTTACCTAACTAAACTTTTAGCAAGTTCTAAATTAAAAAAAAGAAAAAAGAAAAAAGAAGAGGAAAACTAATACAGAGTTAGTTTGGAAACTACTAAGTAATAAAAATACTCAACTGAAGGGTCTGTGTAGACATTGGAAGTCTTTACAATTGGTATGGTTGGACTCGTGGGTTCCAAAGTTCAATCGGTTTATCATCAGAAGCATCTGATTGGATCTGTAGGCCACATGTTCGAATTGGAAAATTGTCTTAGGAATCCCATTGGATTTGTGGGCAGTTGACGTCAAAGTTGGGATGAGGCTTGGATGATGATGATGATTGGATTTGTGGGCACATGGATGGTGGACCAATCAGATCTTTCCTATGGTCTGGGTTAGTGTTGGACAACGTGTGGGGTTTCATTCTTGGATTTCCTCGTGCAAAAACTGTGTACAGGTGGGCTGGATGCAGCAATAAATATCTTCACAAAGATAACTGCTACCATTGTTTTCCTCTTTTGATTCTCATCTATTGGTATTCTTTCCATAATAAGATACGGGTCTGTGGACATTCCACCCACTTTGCATAAGAGATTGGCACAATACTTAGTGAACCAGAAGTCTGCCTTTGAATCCAGCTGACCAGCTAACTCTTCGGCCAATGAAAAATATTATGCTCAATGACCACACCGCATAACATACTTGTGTGCAGGCTAACACATTTTCTTGCCGTCAGCTATAGGAATATGGGATGGATCCTGGCATGCAACCTTGATGAACAGATGCAAAGATGAGATCTTGAACTGATTTCCTCTATTAACATGTCAAACCATTTTTAATATCTCATTGAGGCACACTGAAAGTCTGAAACTAAGAGAATTATTCAAACAGAGAAATAAAATTCCCTTGAATTCTGAACTGAAGAAGTCCAATAATAAAACTGGAACAATGTATGTAAACCTGAAGTTCATCTGACTATGACCATTCCACTCTATCATGTACAAGGTATTCCGTAACAGTAACAGTGGCTGTAACGGCCACCACCGTTGCATTTACGATACGGGCTGTAACAGCCATTACGGTCTCTCTCTCTCTCTCTCTCTCTCTCTCTCTCTCACTTTTATTTTTATTATTATTATTGAAAAATAAAATAAAAACTTAAAAAACCTATATTTGCCCCGCAATGGACTGTTATGGGGCCTCTATGGCCTTTCTGGGGGGTGTAATGGCTGTTACGGGTGATTTTTTTCATAACAACTGTTATGACCCCGTAACGTGTAACGTTTGCCACCGTTATCATTATGTAATAGCATTTATGGCCCTGTAATGGCCATTATGGCACCCCTCATGTACCATATCCTCAAATAAACCATAGGCCCTCTTACCACCTCCACCAACATCATTTGGGCCCTCCCCTTGCCCTTTTAGAGCCTTCGACTTGACCCAACTCACTCCTAATTGTTGTAGTTTTTGGTCTCCTTGCACATGGCTTAACCATCTAAGTCTACTTTTCCTTATCTTGTTACCCAATTTTATTTACGTGCCGTTTCTTTTGGATAATTTAACCTGATGAAACATTGGTATTAACAGGGCTGCTGCTGATGCGCTGGCCAAGAGGCATGTAGATGGTTCACTACCAGTGGAAGATTTCAATATAGAGCTTGAAGATCAGAGTGGGCAGAAAGTACAGTTGGGATCTGAGAATGATCAGCGGTATGATTTTACCAATCCTATATTAAACGGGGCTCGAACTAGAGACCTCAGTATTGAAATGCACTGTCTACCATTGAGCTATGGGCTCGAACCCTCGATCATTTATTGTTCTGAAAGCAGGTGGTTTTGTTTATGGCATGTCTAACTCATGTACTGAAAGTTGACCAATATTTCACAGGGGAGTGATGATGGGTTTGATGCTTCATGCAAATGCTAAACAGCTGATAAAGAAACAAAAGTATAAGGATGCATTGGATGTTCTTGCCATGGGAGAGGTTAGTTACAATGCCCCGGTGCTCCACATACTCTGTTTACTATGCTTCTAACTGAAACAAAATTATAGGAATTATATTTCTTCTCTCTTGTCAAACTCTATTATCAAAATGAAATGGGGTCTTAGTTAGCAAAACTCCTTTTTAAATTTCATATTTTTGAAAAATACCTGTATAATGGATTAGTTGTTTAAAACCCCTATATTTCAAAAGATAGGCATTTTTTTGGGGGGCAAATTGAATTAAACATGTTTTCCTCTCCAATAAAACACGTTTTATTAAAAAAATAAAAACAAATTTAAGGACAATTTAAAAAACCGAGATTGGTGGTGTATGTTGTTTGTAGAAGAGATCCCATGCTATATGTTGTTTGAAGATGGCATGGTTTTGATCAACAAGATGAGGGAAGGCATAAACACAAAACTAGATTTATGGATTGGTATTTTAGAATCTAAAGTATTTGAAATTAGTCGGACTAAGAGTATACACGGTGCAATTTTAGAAACAATAGGAGTGTGAATGCGGAACTAGTAAATATTGCCGACCGATAAGTTTCTCAAAATGACCACTTTTGTTATCTCGGGACGATAGTTCATTACTGTGGAGAGATTGAGAAGGATGTTGCCTCTAGAGTTTTATGTGATCGTCTTGTGCCACTCAAACAGAAAGGGAAATTTTATAGGATGACTATAAGATTACCCATCCTTTATGGGATAGTGTCGGGTAGTTAAGGAACAATATGTCCATGGATGAGTGTAGTTGAAATGAGGATGTTGAGAATTGAGATGGATGAGTGGCAAGACTAGTATAGAGTTAGAAATGTATACATTCAAGGGAATTTAGGAGTAACACCAATAGGTAACAAGATGAGGGAAAGTACACTTAGATGGTTTGGTCATGTGCAATGGGGACCAAGAATTGCGCTGGTTACGAGTGAGTTGGTATAAGTTGAAGGCTCTTAAAGGGCAACAGGATGGTCTAATTGAGGTCATGGCCCTTTGATGCAGGACATGAAATTCAAATATGATGTGTAAGATATTCAGGCTTTAGATCACATTAGTTCAGAAACAATTACACAAAATTCCATATCCCACACAAAAGTTCAAGCATTCAATCAAGGGGGATCTATGCAGGCTCAAGCCTACACAAGCCAGGGTTGGATCAATCAAAATTATAAACCAAACAATAATCAAAGGAGGGCAAATTCATCCACACATGCACAAAAATAATTCCCCAATCCAAGGGGTTCATAGATTTCAATTCGGAGAACCCTAAGGTTGAAGAAAGGGCATAAAATTGGGGATTTGAGTAATTTAGGGTTAGGGTTAGGGATTTAGGGTGAAAGAGGGGTGAAAGAGAGGAGAGACGAACCAGAGAAGTGTCACACGTGTGGACAACGGTGAAGGCCAGCGCGTGTGTGGGGCCCACCAGTTGGGCCCTAGTCGGCCACGGGTGGCCACAAAACCTCCAAATTTCAGCCTGATCCGATGCACAGTCTGTGCGTGGTGCTCTGCCGAAGTTTCAACCCTTTTGCAGGGCCAGATTCTGGAAATTTGCTGTAGAAAGAAAAACGGCTATAAGAGAGGATGGATTTGAAGCGTAGATGATTGTAGGAGGAGAAATATGGATGGTAGAAGGTGTGGACGAATCGGGATAGATGTGACTTCGCACCACAGTAGTCAGCCCTTTGAGGAATAGAGGGTTTCACACCCAATTGAATCTCCACAACTCAGAAATTTAGAGCAGAAAAACGCAGAAATTTTAGTAATCTTCCATGAATAAAAAAGACTACAAGGGGTGCCTATTTATAATAAAACCCTATACCCCAAAACTCGCGCCATGTGCACAACCTATTACTTGGAGACGAAGTAATAAAAAATAGCAACTAATTAAATCAATCTAAACCGTCCATGATATTCCTAATAACTATAATAAGCAAATCTCAAAGTACTAGAGTAATTAGACTAGTGGGCCACGATCATGAGAGCCCATGATGGGATTCACATGACTATCAGGTCCACTCAAACGAACCAAAACGCAGTCCTCTAACTAGGAGGCCCTCCTTGGATGTCGTCATCGATCCAGATCAATGATAGGGCCCTCCTCCTTGTGTACGTGCGTAGGGGCGTGCGTGTGCGCTTGATGTCCCCATCACCCTTGATAGAGTGGAATGGTGGAAAAGGATTCATATAGTCATGATAAGGCTTTAATGATGACAATGATGACGACTAGTGGTCGTCAGCCATTGACTAAATTGGGTAGTAGCTGAAATTTTTAATAGAGAGGGATTGATTTATATGACTACTTGGAAAGGAAATATTTAAGAGAAGAAAAGAACACCATTCTACTTTCTATAAACATTATTTTTTATACATATAGAAATTCTAATTATTTTAATTAAACTTTTCTATTTTAATCTAATTTATATATAATATATACGTACATATGCATATATATAACTGTTTTTTTTTTTTTTTAAAAATAAATAAATCTTGACCTTAACATGCCCGAATTTCTCATTCACCTAATTTTTGGCATTTCCATTTTTGTCTTACTTTTCATGATCAATACCAAATTAAACATGAATATTTCCCGCACTGTCTTTTGCTATATGTTGTTTTGCGTGGTTTAGATACAACTACGTATGTGACTTATGCACCCAGGTTGTTGCAAAATGTTAACTTGGCAAAAAATTCACCCTTGTCAACTCATAAATGGCCAAACATGTATGAAAATATTGGATGGTAAAAGAATTTGACAATGGTTCACATTCAATGATTAGTGCATGCATGTGGCGCACTTGATGAATAGATTGGTTTATTTATTATTATTATTATTATTTTTTGTTGAAGAGTGCTTATATTATATATAAAAAGGAAGGAAAACAACAACTGAGAAGCCACAACAAGAAAAAGAAAGCCTAAAGCAAAGTTAAAGGAAACAAACAAGGAAAAACAGAAACTATACAACTTCAGAATTGGCAGATGGTAAGTTTGCCCTAACTCCAGAACAACAAGGAGCAATGACTCAGCCATGATCCAGAACTGAGGAAATCATAGAGTTGTTCGTAGGGATGCTGATACCGAGCCAAGCTTTTACTTGACTGAATATACGAAGTGAGACATGAGAGGAGTTGTTGAAGCATCGGGCGTTATGTTCTTACCAAACATTCCACAAGCAGGCCATCAGCAAAACTCTCCATATAGTTCTTAAATCTTTAGCGAAGCTCACCTCATGCCAAGCATGCATCAGGTCAGGAATGTTCCCCGACATGACCCAACGAAAATAGAATTTTCACTGAATGGAGTACCGGATGTTTGTAGAAAAAGGACAGTGCAAGAAGAGGTGATTTACAGACTCTGCCCAATGCCAACAGATTGAGCAAACGTTGGTTAGAATCATTCCTCTTCTCCAGAAACTGTTGATCGTAAGCGTCCGTCCTCTGACTAGTGTTCAGATGAATGCTGTGACCTTCGGAGGAGCTCTGTAATGCCAAAAGAAGTAAGGGAAGTCCGGGAGATGTGGAGGGAGACGACCCCTGATGAGCTTTCAGAAAGGTTTGGGGGGAAATTGCCCCGAAGAAGAATAAGTTCAGCAGAGGGAGTCTTCAGAATCAGAAGTGGGCTGAATGCCCTGCATGAGCTGAAGAATTTCCAGAAGATCTGAGGCCTCTTAAGTCGAAAAGGTTTCTCCTGCAGGGAGGACACCAAGCCCCTGAACCATCAGAGGAATAACAATTAGCGACCGGGATAGAGATGTCAGAGGAGATTCTAACTAGAGCTAGGAAGGAGACAGCCGAAGGCTCATTAGATATCCAACAATCTTTCCGGAATATAATTTGAGAGCCATTTCCTAGGCTGAAGGAGAGGCCTTACCGAAAGAGAGACTGAGCGGAGCAAATGGCCTTCCAAACAGATGAGGCTCTGTATATGGAGGAGGCTTTAGTAAACCAGCCCCCTTCCTCAGTACCATATTTGAGAGCCATAGCCTATCTTCACCTACAGCAAGCTTCAGAGGCAAAACGCCAAAGCCATTTCCCCCAAAAGGCTTGATTAATGTCGGAAAGGATCCTAATGCTCGCCCCTCCTTCTGTATAAGACTTGCAAACTTTGGACCAACTAAGGAGGTGGAACTTTTGGTTTTCCGGGCTTCCATTCCAGAGAAAATCTCTTATGAGTTTCTCAATCTTGGCTAGGATAGATTTACGACATTTGAATAGGGATAAAAAGTTGGAGGGAAGGATAGAAAGGGCTGATTTTAGAAGAATTAGGCAACCCACTGAGAACATAAGGGCTTTGCTAGGTAGAAAGTCTCCTTTCTTTCTATGACAGTGTTCCAAAGATGATTGGTAGGTTTGCCAATGCACAGAGGGAGACCCCAGTTTGATGATGGGAATGTACCCGCCCTACCGCCGAAAACTTCTGCCAATCTAGTAAGAAAGGAAGAGGGAATATTAATACCTAGCAATTCACTTTTGAATATATTAACCTTAAGACCAGATATAGCTTCAAAACAGCGAATAACTTTTCTGAGATTAACTACTGCCTGAAATGTAGTTTCAGAAAAAAGGAGGGTATCATCCTCGAATTGAATGTGAGAAATAGGACTGGAGTGACACTTTCAATCCTTGGAAGAAACCAGCTGCCTCTCCCTTGGAGATCTCTAGAGGCCAACATGAAAAGGAAGGGGGAGAGGGGGTCTCCCTGATGAAGCCCCCTCGACGATCTGAAAAACCCTTTGGGGGAGCCATTCACTAAAAAACAGAGGAAAGCTGAAGAGAGACATGATCGAATCTAGCCTCTCCATTTTTGACCAAAACCAAACCTTACATTACAAGTAGATAATCTATAAATCCCCTATCAACATGATCTAATGCCTTTTCAATATCTAATTTAAAGACCAAGCCACCCAAACCGTCTCTATGACAGGAGTCAATACACTAGTGAGCGAGCATAGCACAATCTAAAATATGCCTATTAGCCAGGAAAGCATTGGCCCTCGGAGATGATGTTCGAGAGCACAAGTCGAAATCTAGATGACAATATTTGGAATAGAATTTTGTTAGGAGCAACAAATAAGCTAATAGGCGTAATGTCTTCGAGCTCTGCCGCCCCCTCAACCTTGGGGATTAATGCAATGAACAAGGCCCCCATTGCCTGAGACAAATTGCCCATGTTATGAAAGTCGAGGATAAAATTGATCAAATCAGTATTCATGTTGTGCCAAAAAACTTGAAAGAAGGTTATAGGAAAGTTGTATAGGCCAGGGGCCTCGCCCCGCCAAAAGAAAAGATAGTCGATTTAAGTCCTTCTTCAAAGAAAGGGGCCTCGAGGGCAACAACCTCATCAACCAAGATTTGAGGGAATTCCATATTGTCCAGAGAAGGTCTAGACCAAGGTTCAACAGTTAACAAAGAAAAGTAAAAAGAGACAATGAGATTCGATACTTGAGATGGGTCTTGAATCTTGGAACCATTGCTAGAAACAGAACTTATCTTATTGAATCTTGCCCTTGCACTAGCAATAGCATGGACGAATTGAGTGTTGTTGTCCCCTTCCTTGAGCCAGAGGGACTTTGATCTTTGCCTCCATATGATTTCTTGTTGTTTGGCAATTCTGCTATACTTCACTTTGAGAGAAGTCCTCTAGGATTGTTCTTCCTTTGATAGAGGTCGGGATTCTTCCTGCAAGTTTAAAAGGTGAATGGAGTGAAGTTATTGATTGAATCATTGGGATCTACTTGGGAGTCCTTTCTCGAAGTGGTGAGATGCTTTTTGAGTAACTTAAGTTTGTTGCTCAAAACAAAACTAGGGCTACCCGAAACCGAAAAGGACCTCTACCAACTGGAGATCACATCCAAAAAGCCTCCAATTTCAAGCCAATAGAGTTCAAATCTGAAAGGTTTAGGCCCCCAGTTGTCTTCAACCAACTCTAAAAGGATGGTGCAATGGTTAGAGACAGGTCTTGGGAGACCTCTCTGGAGCACGACAGGGAAAGCTCCAAGCTAAGGGGGGAAACGAGAAATCTGTAACCGACAAAGGATTGGGTGGATTGCCCATTAGTCCAAATAAATGTTGCATCAAGGAGAGGAAGGTCAATAAGATTATCGTTGGCAATCCATTCCGAAAAAAGATGCATGTTTCTCGATATGCAACCAAGGTATTCCGTAACGGTAACGGTGGCCGTAACGACCACCACCGTTAACTCTATGATACGGGTCGCAACGACTGTTACAACCTCTTATATATATATATATATATATATATATATATATATATATATATATATATATATATATATATATATATATATTGAAAAAAATTCAAAAAACACGTATCTGCTCTGTAATGTTGAAAAAATGTTTGAAAAACCTATATCTGCCTCATAACAGACCGTTATGAGGTTGTTATGGCCTTTACAAGGGAGTAATAGGCTATTAATGGCGGTTACAGGTCATTTTTTTCCCATAACGGCTGTTACAGCCGTACGACCCTATAATGTGTAACGGTTGCCACCGTTACCTTTATGTAATGACCTTTAAGGCACACCATGTATGCAACTACCATTGGAGTTCTCAAAGGAGAAGCGGATGATGTTGAAATCTCCTCCGATACACTAGGGATAAGGCCATTTGTTTCTGATTGAGTTTTAAGTCATCCCAGAGTAGATGCCTTAAGTAAGCATTGGAAGGGCCATAAACTGAAGAGAAGATCCATTTAAATCTAGAAGATCGATTTCTTAGAACCATAGAACAATGAATGCTCCAACGAGGGAATCTTCTTTTGTCAAGGAACTAGCGTCCCGGGCAATGAGGATTCCCTTAGAGGAGTTAATAACGTCTAAGGAAAGCCAATTTTTGAATCTAAAACTCCAAATAGAATCCAGATGTAAGCGACTTGCTGAAGAGAGCTTTGTTTCCTGAATAACAACAATATGAGCTTTGTACTTATGGAGTAATTCCTTAACTTTGGCCCTTTTGTTGGCTTTGCCAAGGCCTTGAACATTCTAGGATTTTTTTTTAAAGGGAAAACATTCTAAGAAATTATCTTCATTTGGCCACTAACTTACCCCTTCTTCCTTTCTTAGAAGAGTGAGAGGACGATCCCACTTCATACTTGACTGCAGACTCGAGGTTCATTAGCTCTCTCTATCCATGAGGGGGTTTGGGTGTCTCCCTGGCTTCTGAAGCTGCTTTGATGTAACGCTCCTTGATGAACTGAAACAAGACAACATAATCTTCCTCCGTATTTCCAAATGACATTCCTAGGGAACTCTTGAATTCCATGTACGCATCACATGATGATGCGTTGGGGGTTCTTGTGATTGGCAGAATAAGTGTTGGACCCCCAAAATCCTGAAGAATTAAGAAAATTCTGGAGAGTTGGAGGGGTGATAGTGTGATGGGGACATTAGAGGACCTACTCAGGTGTACCAGAGGCGGACATGACCACCCACATCAGCGCATTGGATGTGCATCAGGAAAACCCCACTTTGGGATGATGCATATGAGCTACTTACAAGACTATTTTAGTCATAGGATTTCTATTTCGTGTCGATCCAACTGTTGGATCTTGTCGATCAGGCCATCGGGCCACCAGATCTAGGCCCCTTGGACTCTGATCTTACTTTTCTTACGTGTTTTTTTTTTTTTTTTTTTTTTTTAAGGATTTATTTGCTGGTTGAGATTGATCATAAATGTTTTGGTTTTCTTATTTTGGATAATGGGCCACTTCACTTAAGTAAGTGGCATAGTTGTAATTATGCTGAATTTTTAATTCCGAATTTTTATTTATAAAACCACATGGAGGGTGGAGTTCCAACCCTAGTGGTGTTATTGAGAAAGAAAGAAAAAGAAAAGCTCTCTTGCGTAAATGGATTTTCTTCCTTGTGGTCTAAGGTTTGTGAGAAACCCTCCATTCCAATTGAATTGCGGAAGGGTAGAAGCTTGTTTGGTGGTGGATTTCTCAAGGTGCATCCTTCCTCTTCCTCTTCCTCTTCTTCGAAATATATTCTTCTTACTTCCTTTCTCTTCTTCGAAAGGTATTCTTCTTCTTTTTCTTCTCGTCTTCCGCTTTTTCTTTCCATTACATCATTCTAAACCCTAGATCCCTTGAATCCCTAAAAACCCCATTCTTAAATGTCCATCCATGAATTCAAAACCCTAATCAAAATCTGAAATTTTTATTTTTTATTTTTGTGAAACTTTTCCAAAACAAGAATTTTGCTTGCATCATTATCTATCCACGTGGTTGTTGCACTACCCACGCTAGATTGAAAGTCCCTACTTACAAGTGGGCCACTGTTGAATTATTTTATATTTTCGTGCACTGTGTATGTGAAAACCTAGGATCTTCATGTTATAAATCTGTATTTCTGAATCTATTATGAGGATATGCTTGATTTTACATGATTGATTGTTGAAATTAATGTGTAATTGATCTCTCATCTTGCATCCTAGGATAGTTTTCATCATCCTGCATCATAGTGTAGATTGAATAGGAGGTAGGTTGATAATGAAGATGTCAGTAGGAATAGCCTTTGAAATCGAGCCTGTGAAAATAAGTGCCCATGAGGGGAATTGAGACGATGGCTGGCGTTACCCTAGGATGGAATCAAGTAGTTTACGACAGGAGGTGTGGTTAGAGAGCGAGGACTGCAACCCACATTGAGTCGTGAAGGCTGGAGGGAATTGGGAGGAAGACGAGAAGGGCCGAGGGAAATGGGATGGAGGAAAGGTTTGGAGGATGGACCTCGGGTCGGAAGAATGGAAGTAACTATGGTTAAGGTAGCACAATTGGAAGAGGAGTCTCTTAAAACCGAGGGTTTAGCCCTGTTGGGTTCGAACCATGGTTGCGATGGACTAACAATCTTGGGATTGACGAGAGGCTGGATGGTTCGGATGAGCCTAATCAATGATTAATAACCGAGGGTGAGTGGGGGGAGTCACAGGATTTGGACACGTCACTTAATGATAAATCGTTGCTATTGTACCTCTCTAACTCTCTATGAACTACTCCTTGCACTCCTAAGCGAAACGGCATTGCCAAGAGGAATTGTATCTTTCTTGACATGATGAATTCCATGATAAATTTAGCTACTCTTCCTATTTCATTTTGGGGCTAAGCCCTTGAAACTGCTATGTATATCTTGAATAAGGTTCAAACCAAAAGTAGCTCCTAAGGCTACCTTTGAACTATGGACTGGCCGAAAGATTAAGTTAGATCATGTGGTGATTTGGGGTTGTCTTGCTATGGTTAAGAAAATAGAACCGAAAGTAAACTAGAATCTAGGAGTCTTAAATGCTTTTTCATAGAATATCCCATGGAATCCAAAGGATACCGAGTTTTACAATATTGAAGAACAAAGAATGTAGTCAGTAGGGATGCTATTTTCTTTGAAGTCTTCATTCATGATAATAAAGGTGATCACACTGTAGACCTTTTCAAAATGTTGGATGATATTTTTCCTAGTATTCTTGTGACATCTAGTCCAGAGACGCTGATTCCTGATCTTGAGCCTACAGTGTCTTACATTGTAGCCAAAGACAATGCTGGAACTACATAGATTTGTCTTTTTTGAATGAAGTGTTTCTAGTGGTGCCTAACAAGTGTGAGAATGATCCTAGTTCTTATCAGGAAGTGATGGTTGATATTGATGCACAACACTGGGTTAATGCTATAGATGTCGAGATAGAGTCCATGCATTCCAACCATGTGTGGAAGTATGTAGATTGCCTAGACAATACTGAGCCAATTCAATGAAGGTGGGTCTACATGAGACAACGGGATGTGCATAGAAAGGTAAGCACTTTTGAGGCTAGGCTTGTAGCTTAGGGCTACATTCAGAAGGAGGGCATTGACTGAGGCATTTGCCTTGGTTTCCATGATGAAGTCTACTAGCATATTGTTAGCCCTTGTTGCTCACATGGACTTTGAGATATGGTAGATGTACATAAACATTGCTTTCCTCAATGGTTACCTGGATGAGGAAATCTATATGGACTAGTCAGAGAGGTTTTGCTAACTTGGATTTGACTCTAAAGTGTGCAAGCTCCATAAATCTATCTATGGCCTCATATAGGCATATAGGAGCTGAAGTCTGCAGTTTGATGAGGCATTTTGTATGTTTGATTTCACTAAGAACCCAAAGGAGCCGTGTGCTTATCTTAAGATCCGAGGCATCAAAATATGTTTTTTGGTCTTGTATGTTGATTATGTATTTCTCATTGCGAATGATGTGGGTCTCATGACCGGTGTTGTCAAAATTATACAATTTATGATTTACGATTTGAGATGAATCTTGAGCAAAATGATTGAATCCTACCTTTGAATCCCTTTTTATATGAATCATACGATGTACAATTCAAATCCCAGTTTAAGATTCAAATTATACTTGTTTTTTTAATTTAAAGCTTCACTTGGTGATGTAGGACCAATGCATGAACTCAAATATTGTGTGAGATCAACTAGCAAAATTAAATTAATTAATAAAAAGCACAAAACTTGATATCATCATCACAAATACCAAAATCCCAAGAGAAGATCATGCATAATTCTAGCCTAGGTTACCAACTATCATCCTACAAGACCATTAAATAATGGAAATTAGGATCTAATGGATGTAGGGACATCCAAATAGCATAGGGTTAAGCCAATTTCAAAGGGGAATGTTTGATACTACCTAGAGTGAAATTAGGATTTAGGGAAATTGGGGAAAACTTGGAATTATGGTTAATGGGGTAAATTGGATAAAAGGATTATAGGGTTTATGTACTAGGATAAGGGAACTAAGGTTTTGGATGGAGGGAATGTAAGGATTTGGGTGTAATTGAAGAGTGTGAAGAACTAGGGTTTGGTAATTTGGGGAAATAGGAAGATTAGGGAGTTGTACGTTTAGGGTTAGGGTTTGGAGAAGAGAGAGTAGGGTTTTGATGCAAGGGTAGTGGAAAGCCAAATGGACAAGAGTGGGGTCGTGTGGCCAACCTTATAGGTTGGCCACACATGTGGGCTAGGTATGTGAGGTTTTGGTTTGTAGGGTTTGGCTTGTCGATAGATGAATAAGGGATGAGGATCGGAAGGATGTTGATGGCCTGGGATGAAGAAAATCGAAGAACTTGAAGAATACCTCGATTGTTGATGAAGTAATGAGAGTGTTAGGGATAAAAGGAAGCCTCGCACCTCCGTTGATGAAGATTAGCTTGACACCAATCTTCCTTTCAATTCACATGGAAGTCACCCTTAACTCACATGAAGATGGGAGAAGGAAGCAAGGAGCTCTCTCTCTCTCTCTCACAAAAAGACCAACTAAAGAGAGGTCACACGCCCCCCCTTCTTTTATAGCCTCAAGAACTTTTCGAAATTATAATTTAAACCCTGTATCAAGAACTTTGACGAAAATGACCAGAGTCTAATGAAAAATCAACTAAAATCACTCATAAGGTATCCAAACATAAAGGGGGCATGCGTCCCTTCTCCACTCAAAATGACCAGAGTCTAATGAAAACTCAACTAAAATCACTCATAAGGGATCCAAACATAAAGGGGGCATGCGTCCCTTCTCCACTCAAAATCTCATGCCCACTACCTTCTCATGTACAAGGAAGAGAGAGAGAGAGAGAGAGAGAGAGAGAGAGAGAGAGAGAGAGACGTCCAAGCTTGCACGCCCGTCCATTTTCTTCCTTCCCCACATGCGTGTTGTCTCTCTAGGAAGAGGGAGACGTCGTGGTTCATGTAGAAGGCCTCCTAAATGGAGATCTACCTAGGGTTTACATATAGGGCTAAGGTGAGGGATTCCTTTAAGCTTACACTAATTCGGGTTAATATATATATATATATATATATATAATTTGTCTTATTTTTGCATACCTTCATATTATTATAATTTCCATGCCGTTGATTGATGGATCGTTATGAATATTTATCGCTGTGAGAATTATGGTTAAAGTATGATTTTTATGAATTCATGTGGGGTGATGGATACAAGCCTTGTCCTTTGTCAATTTTGAGCGCGACGTGTGTTTCTATTCTATATTGAGTTAGCTTTTGCTCCTCTCCCCTTATTTTTGTTGAGTTTAGCCTAATGTTATTCTTCTCCTTTATTAGGTTAGCCTTGTGCTACCCCCCTTTATGGCTTGGTCATGTGTCTTTGAATCCCAAAATTCCCATGATTCGATTTATTTTCCCATTAATGTAAGTGATGTGTTAGAGGTCTCACATCTAGTGATTCATATATTTTATTGTGGACATAATGCGCTCTAGGTAATGACCCTCTTGGTCGACATGTAATTCCATGGTCTGGGTAGTGGTGCACAATCGACGTAAGTAAACCGTCATTCGTGTTATATCACTTCCAGGATTGGATGTCGCAAATAGTAGCTCCATGAACAAATCGTATCACGTAAATCTTCCGATCGTGTGTTGTGCCGCCTCGAGGTGTTCATGTAAATTCACGGTTGCGTTGGACACGCCGACGAATATCCGTAGTATGAGTTGCGGGGTGAGCTGGGTTTTCTATGAATTATCTTCTATATTGTGATGATCACTACGTATGATGGACCGCACACACTATGCTATGCATGTATTCATGTAGTTTGGTTGCGCATACCGATACCACTCGTAGTGGTGGAGTATGATATGTATTGGTGAATGATAATCTTTGTGAATGTAACTAGAAGTGATCTAAATGAAAAAAAAAAAATGTGTAATTTTGAAGCATCTAATTTTTACATTATTAACACGGAATTCTCAGGCACGAGTATGTACTTGGGTTGCGAAAATTCGGGACATTACAGTTGTTATCAGAGCATGAGAATGAGATTAACCGGGCCCGAGGGCATGAACCATCATAAGTTTCACGAAACTAGGATATGATCATGAATTAGATACCTATACATAGGTGAATTTCCAAAGGAAATAGGAAGTTGAGGAATTAGAAACCCTATTTAGGTTCCCCATTGAAATTGTTAAGTTTGACGTGGAATTTAGTGACTATGAATCTAGGTGCCTTCGAACAAATTTGAGAATTTATTCTTGAAACTACAGCAAAAATTTCAAAGTAAGATTCCACAGTTTGGTGAGTCTTTCATCCCTTTAAAGTGCAAAAAAGGCTTGTTGTCCAGCAGAAATTTCACAAATTTGTGTTACTATATATAATTATTTACAGATTAAATTGAGATGAAATTTTAGAGAGGTTTATAGAGAGCGAAGTGAGCTACCAGAAAAGTTTCAAAATTTTCCGATAAGTCCACCTACTGAAACAAGCAGAGGTTTCCTAACACACCAGGTTTTCACCGAAATGACAAAAAATTTTGGAAAAATTAGAAAATCTCCAATTCTGGTTTGGGAAACTTTTTTTTCTTGCTTGGACTCCATTTAAGGACAAACTGGAGTCCATAATAAGTTTATTTGGGAATTTGGGAATTTGTTCTGAAGGTACCTAGATTCATAGTCACTAAAATCCCACATCTAACTTAAATTTTCAATGGGGAACCTGAATGTGGGTTTTTAATTCCTTAATTTCCTAATTCCTTTGGGAATTTACACAAGTACAGGGATATAAATCATGATCCTATCCTAGTCGCATAAAGCTTATGATGGTCCATGCCCTCTGGACCAGTTAATCTGATTCTCACGCTCTGATACCAACTGTAATGCCCCAAATTTTTACGGCCCGAGTATATACTCGTGCTCAAGCATTTCATGTGTTAATAATGTAATAATTGGATGCTTTAAAATCGCACTTTTTTTTTTTTTTTTTTTTTATTTCATTTAAATCACATTCGATACATTCATGAAGACAACTATTCCCGAGAATAAAATCAACTGTACTTCTTATTTCTTCGAAGTATAAAATCAACTAACTGTCTAACGCCCTTTCAAGTGGGAGCTTATTACATTATCCAAAGTTTTGCAGCAGAAAATAAATAAAGCCAAATGTAATGATATCTTTCTTCTTTATTCAGAATAATCTTCCATAGAGCAATCATTACCTGCATATTCGGTCCGTGCTTCACCTACAACGTTTGTATGGTTGGAGAGGGTCAATGCCCTACTTATATTGATGGTTATCCTTTAAGATTAACAATAATTCAAGAGATCCATAAAAGTAATGTAAGGGTTCCAATACATCTCACACTCCACCACTACTAGTGGTATCGGTATGCGTAACCAATATACATGAATGCATGCCTACAATAGTGTGTGTGGTCCATCATGCGTAGTGATCATCACAATGTGGTATATATTTGTAGAAATCCCGGTTCGCTCCACATCCCATACTACAGAGATCCATTAGCGTCTCCCACACTACCGTGGATTTATGTGAACACCTCAAGACAGCATAACACACGGATCGGATAATTTACGTGACACGATTTGTAGATGGAGCGACTATTTGCGACATCCAATTCCGGAAGTAATGTAACACACATGGTGGTTTACTTACACCGATTTGTGCACCACTATACAAATCCATGGAATTACGTGTCGACCAAGAGGGTCACTACTCAGAGCGCATTACGTCCACTATAAAATATATGAATCGCTAGATGTGAGACCTCCAACACATCACTTGTATCAATAGGGAAAATAAATCGAACCATGGAGTTTTGGAATTCCAATACATGCCCAAGCTATAAAGGGAGATAACAAAAGGCCAACATAATAAAAGAGGAGTAACATTAGGCAAACTCAACAAAAACAAGGTGAGATGAGCAAAAGCTAACTCAATATAGAGCGGAAACACGCGTTGCTCTCAAAATTGGCAAAAGGTAAGGCTTGTATCCATCGTCTCACATGAATTCATAAAAATCATGTATAATTAAAATTATACATTAACAATAATTCTCACATCGATAAATATTATAACGGTCCATCAATCAACGACATGAAAATCATAGTTATATGAAGGTATGCAAAAATAAGACAAATCATGTATATATCAACCCAAATTAGTGTAAGCTAAAAAGAATCCCTCACCTTATCCTTGGAGTGGAAACACTTCTCGCTCTTAAAATCGTCAAAGGGCAAGGCTTGTATCCATCACCCCACATAAATTCATTCAAATCAAGCATAATTAAAATCATACATTAACCATAATTCTCACAGGGATAAATATTCATAATGGTCCATCAATCAATGGCATGGAAATCATAATAATATGAAGGTATGCAAAAATAAGACAAATCATGTATATATCAATCGGAATTAGTGTAAGCTTAAAGGAAGCCCACACCTTAGCCCTATATGTAAACCCTATTTATATCTTGATATAGGAGGGCTTCTACATGAACCACAATGTCCCTCAAGGAAGAGGGAGATAACACGTGTGGGGAAGGAAGAAATGGGACGGGTGGGTAGGCTTGGACGTCTCTCTCTCTCTCTCTCTCCCTCTCTCTCTCTCTTCCTTGGATGTGAGAAGGTGGTAGGCGTGGGATTTTGAGTGGAGAAGGGACGCTCGTACTCTTTATAAAGGGTTTGTTAAATTGGGTTTCTCATCCTACTTGAATTGGGTTTCTCCAATTTGTCTCTTCTGACGATCTTTCTTTAAATCTAATTCGTTCACGGTGGCGGGGTCGTCAAATAGGGCCAAGGTGGATAATTTTCTTAGTGACTCAAAATTTAGATTGACTTATCTTGAAAATTCTTGTAGCGAGTGCCAAAATAGACCTGATCTTAATTAACGGTTCACGCTTAATGATCATGGCCCAATTTTAAGAGAAATGTGTAGTTAAGATAGTCAAACGATTGAGCAAAATAAATTTGGTGGTTGATTGATGGTGGAAAAAGCCCGAATATGAAATTTCACTTTTTGTGCCAAAAGGAAGGAATCGGCTCTAAAGTAGTCAATATTCAACGATGTGGGATTATAAATCAGGGTCTAAATTTTGTATGATCTCATAGTAATATGAGGCTAAATTTGAGTTGCGATTGACTGTGGAAAGTGGTAAATTAGAAGGTCCAGATTTTGAAAGAGTCGACAAGCCTAAATGGAGAACTTCACGCATAAAGAAAAGCCTACCAAGGTGGGGATCTCACATTTCACACTTGGTCCATGTGATGGACAATCCAAGTCCTTCATAAGAAGAGAAATATCCTAATACGACTACCTACGAACTTTCTTTATTTGATGGACACCAAAACCAAGGGTTAAGGGGCTGATTTGTCAATTGGACTACTTACACTGATCTAATGGCTGAAATTTGATGTGTATGGTTAATTTATGATAGATAGACATGGGACAAAATTTTACATCAAACGGATAATGAATACCCTGTGATCTAGAATTCAAGGGTCTAGGTTAATGGCATTTTCGTAATTATTGCTTATATGAGAGTTTTGAGAAATCTAATAGTTCTACATGTTATAGGCACGTTTTTAAGCAATTCTTATAAAAGAACTTATATCGAAATCATTATGAATAAAGAGTTATTCACCAAAGAAGTTACAATTATTATTAATTAAGGAAATGTACATATACCAAACAACATAATGGATAGTCAGATGACATATTAAAAATCGTAAAACTTGATGGTTAGTATCCTGACCATGTATGTAGGTGGATGTACAGTCAGTTTCGTAAACGGATGAACGGAAAGTGGGTTTTTTTGGAGCGATCAAGAGGTAGGACATGTATGCACTTAGATTCAAGTGACTTGTTCACATACGTAAGTTCCTCAGATTGTTGTTTTGAGAGAAAAAAAAGAAAAAAGAAAAAAAAAGGGGAGAAATCTCCTCGCTTCCTTCTCCCATCTTCATGTGATTTGAGGGTAACTTTCATGTGAGAAGATTGGTGCGAAGCTAATCTTCATCAGATGTGCGGTGCTTCATTCTATCCCCTGCACTATCATCCCTTCAACAAACAAGTGTCCATGAATCTGTGGTTAGCATTGCTCAGCCAGTCTGATTCTCGAATTGTGAATTAGCCACGGCGGGCTTTACAATTTAGTCGGTTTAAGAAAGGGCAAATTGGTCTTCTACAAAAACCATATCAACTTTAACCGCAGAGTAGTTATATGATACTCAAACCAAGTATGACGTTTGATACGCAGCCACTCAGAAATCATAAACCAAGGATATATAAACTCAAATAAAACCAATTATAATGTACATCCCACTTTGAATTTTACCGTCAGTAGCCAACCATCCATCTAAAGTCATCGATGGTCCTGATTTTTCTTTTTAAGGTGCCCCATCTGCTGCAGGACCACAACATGTGAAGCTCATGTGATTATATCAGAAGCGGATTAGATACTGACAAGGTCAGTAGCCAAATTGCTACTGAAGTGATGTCACCAAGCTCTGTGGACCCCACCATGATGCGTGTGTTGTATCCATACCGTCCAACCATTTGTATAGATGGTTTCATGGCATGAGAAAAAGAATGAGATAGATCTAAAGTTCAAGTGGACCCACCACAGAAAACCGTGGGATCAGTCACACCCACCGTTGAAACATTTATAGGGCCCACCATGATGTATTTTTTAGATCCAACCTATTCATAAGTTAACATAGAGATAGATGAAGTGAATATATATATATATATATATATATATATATATATATATATATATATATATATATATATATATATATATATATATATATATATATATATAAAAGCTTGATCGGAAACTTCTGTGGCACCTAAGAACTTTTGAACGGTGGATGTCATTGTCCCCACTATTTTCTATGGTGGGTCCACTTGAACCCTAGATCTATCTCATTATTTTTCTCATGCCATAAAACAATCTGTCCAAATGGATGGATGGTATGGATACAACACATCCATCATGGTGGGGTCCACAAAACTTGGTGACGTCACTTTAGTAGCGATATGGATACTGACCTTGCCAGTATCTAATCCGCACCTGATTGTATCAAGCAGTCACGTTGGACCCGCCACAGACCATTCGACCGGAATGCAGCGAGGTGGGTGTGGCCTTGACTGTGGGGCCCACGTCAATGTATGTGTTGTATATCCAGGCCGTTCATCTGTTTTTCTATTACATTTTAGTGCATGGTCCCAAAAATTAAGCAGATACGAATTTGAGGTGGACCAAATAGTAGGAATTGAATTCCCACCATTAAAAACTGCTCTGGGCACACAGAGTTTTGGATCAAGCTACTATTTGTGTTTTCCCTTCATCCAGATTTGTGTGACCTTATCAACAGGTTGGATGGAAAATAGATCACAATGGCCCTAGGAAGATTTTCATGATAGGCATTCCGTGACCACTGTTCCTGTGGTGTGGTCCACCTAAAATTTTCATCTGCTTAATTTTTGGAAAAAATACTCTAAAATGAGCTGGAAAAACAATGGATGGTGTGGATATACAACATATGCATTAAGGTGGGGCCCCACGGTCAGTGCCGCAAGCATTGCACAAACCCGATCGAAAACCGCAAACACGCAAAGAGTCTCTTTCCTCCTTGGCCTCAACCTCCTCAAACCCAAGCCTCTTCAAAGAATCTTCCTTTTCCTGGGGATGGTCGGTGTGGATCAACAATTTACATTCACAGTGGCCCCACTGAGTTAACTCGGTACGATAAAAGCGTACTGAGTAACTCAATACACAATCCGATTTCCTTCTGCAAGCCATGGATTAACAACGTACATTCATAGTGGCCCTACTGAGTTAACTCATTAGGTTAAAAGCGTACTAAGTAACTCAGTACGCAATCCGATTTCCATCTGCAACGTGTGGATCAACAATGTACATTCACAGTGGCCCTACTAAGTTAACTCAGTACGATAAAAGTGTAATGAGCAACTCAGTACGCAATCTGATTTCCTTCTGCAAGCCATGGATTAACAACGTACATTCACAGTGGCCCAACTGAGTTAACCACGCACGATAAAAGCGTACTGAGTAACTGAGGACACAATCCGATTTCCTTCTACAAGCCATGGATTAACAATGTACATTCACAGTGGCCCAACCGAGTTAACCACGCATGATAAAAGCATACTGAGTAACTCAGTACGCAATCCGATTTCCTTCTGCAAGCCATGGATCAACAACGTACATTCACAGTGGCCCTACTGAGTTAACTCAGTACGATAAAAGTGTAATGAGTAACTCAGTATGCAATCCAATTTCCTTTTGCAACGTGTGGATCAACAACATACGTTCAGTGGCCGAACCGAGTTAACTCAGTACGATAAAAGCATACAGAGTAACTCAGTACGCAATGACTAGGGCATGAACATGATCCCAACAGTGATGAACGACTGTCCATCACTTTTCTGAAAACCCAAGGCCAAATGGAAAAAACGTATAGAAGAGACCATGTTTGGGAGATTACGAGAACACCTACCTGCGTTTCAATGGCTGTTGAAGACAATGTGATTGCTGATATTCTTCCGACCACCCACCCGATTTTTCAGGCTGGTCACCATCGGTTATCTATGGTATTCATAATCAACCCATCCCAGCACTATCGGCATACAAATAACCTGAGGACAACAAGTGATACGTTTACATGGCGTACCTGCAACTGTGGTGGAGCGGAAGGGACTGAGGTGGACCGTTCCGGACACCTGTGTTGAGACCGGCTGACTTCCGCCCTGAGGATAGCAGGCGAAACGCGTATGTCTTCCACACCTATGAAGAGGAAGAAGATGATTCAATTAAAAGGTGCAAATGCGAGGAAGAAGATAAGGTTTGCTGGAACACGGTACCTGCGAGGGAGTTTTGAGAGAGAGGGAGTCCCTGTTTGAGAAGAGAAGACGCTATATAGAACGGTTGTGCATTCCATCGGATGCTCTCGCTGAGCACGGACAACAGCGTCTTGTCTTCAAGACCTGTACCAGAGATCACCCAAGATCGCCCGAGATTTCCCTGGGAAATCTTGGCTGCGAAGGGTGTTTTCACATTTCCCATCTAGATGGCACTTGCACCATTTGTCAAACGAGCGAATGGGTCATGATGACCCATTTCGCTGTGAATTCACCACACACTGAGAAAACAAACACGCCCTTAATGTTCGGACCGTCATTAAGTGGTTTTATAGCTGCCCAACGCATTTTAAATGTTTTTAAATTTTAAACAATTGATTTCAACTGTTGAATTTTTGTTTTTACTATTAAAGTGTTTTGTTCATGCTCGACAAGATATCCAATGGTTGAGATTTGTTGATCCATTAGTTAGGCCTACATGGGATTTTTGGCCAAGGATGATTGCTACTGAGAGTGGAAGGATTTGGTCAATTTGCATACATGGATAGGCAAGAGTTACAGGCTCTTGATGTTGTTAGGCATATTAAAATCTGTGGGGGTGAGGAGCACCACAATTCTTCTTGAAAGCTTGAGTTCTTCTTATACATAGATCCTATCTCAAGGAAAAGATTGTAACGAAGAAAAACAGAGGAAAATCAGTAGCTTTGGAACCTAATTAACAAAAAGATCAGCAGGCGCAAAAACCTCTATAAGAAAGGATGGCTTCTATTGCTCCATGAAACTCAAGATTTCTCGTCTCTTGGACATGCCAAGTTATAAATGATAAACAGGTACACATCACTTTGTCGGCAGTTCTCAAAATGGAGGCATACCACTTTGTTGGTGGTGCTCTAAATAAATATTACCCTCAAGAATGAAATTATATTATTTCTTGGTGTGTTGTCCAAATATTGTGAGCTATCTTTATAAGCTTGGGATATGGATCAAGTCCCATTACGGTGGTATAGATTCTGAACTCGACTCTAGCAAAGTTAGTGTCGATTCTTTTTACAGAACACCAGTAAAATGCACGTGCATTGCATGTAGGAAGACGTGTGACATGTAAAGCAACACAAGTGCATTACACGTGGGAAGAAGTGGGACTTGTGAGCAAATCTCTCCTTGCCCTTTTGGGAGATGATACAGTGGAGTTGGAAGGAGCATAACATGGAAGAACCATCTCTTGAGTAGGTTGATGTGCAAATTGGGTGCATTTATGTCTCAAATTTCACACTAATCTGACAATTATATTCGTTTGATATGTAGCGGTTAAAGTGACAGCGGAAAACAAAACAGTTAATGGTCAAATGTGTAGTTGGATAAACTGTAGATCAGTAATGGATAAAATTTATCCTGTGGGTTTTATTTTTCGAAGGTAGATCATCTGTCTTATTTCCTGTATGTAGGTGGATACGATCGATGCATCACGCTTTCACATGTCCTTTGGAGAGATGGACCTGCCATATTCCGGTTCTTCCTTGTTTGGATTTGGGAAAGTGAACACTTTGATACCATGGAAAGTGTTGATGGATGATAAGTAGGAACTAAGAAACTACTTTAAAATGAAAATCATAGCACAAAATAAGTCAAATCAAGCCTTTCAAATTATGCTTCCAAGTTTAGATGAGTCATGAACCAAAAATTAGTCTTTTTTTGGTTATTTGAATGTTGGATTGGTGGACATAAAATGGACAGTTAAAAATTAAAAATGCTAATGGCCCTATTTCAATGAACAAGTGTCTGCAAGTAAGACTTTAGTATTGTTTAACTAAATCTGATTTTGATACTGCGACTTAGCTACAGTTGGTTCCATAGTTGGACATGACGAAGTTGAGATTGGACGCAATAGCCACTTGCCATGGGAGAGTTGTGGGGATCTCTAGTACATAGAGTGTCCATGATCACTATAGCGGGATTTGGCAGCTCATGATCATGCTTTCTGGTCATCTTTTCTCGGAAACCCATGATGAGTTGGGATGGACAGTCTCAACCATTAGGCATTATATGTTGTTGCCCTATGCCACATGGGAGTGTAAGTGTTCACTATGTACGCAGGTTCTTGGTTTTAGGCCCAACTAGACACTTGCACTAGCAGATCACATCAAGTCTTTTGGTTTAGAATGCCTATCATGCTTGGATTAGATTGAGCTAATTAGGTACTAACTTTTGCTCATCCTTAGACTTGAGGTCGTCTTGGGACTTCATGGTTCTATTCAAGGTATTTCGTAACGGTAATAGTGGCTGATGATGGCCATTACCATCATCATTTCAATACAGGTCATAACGGCTATTATGACTCCTAAAAAATAAAAAATAAAAATAAAAATAAAAACCTGTATTGGCCTCGTAAGGTGTTGTTACAAGGCTGTTAAATGACCTTTATGGGTCAATTTTTCTGTAACAGCATTATGACCCCGTAACACATAATGGATTCCACCGTTGCTGTTACGTAATGGCTGTTATGCCCCTGTAAGTAACGGCCTTTATGGCACACCATGGTCTTATAGTTTTTTGCTTTGGCTAATAGGTTAAGTAGTTTTATAACTGGCCAACGTGTTTTAGATGTTTTAAATGTTTAAACGATTGATTTTATTTTAACTATTGCCCTACCCTGCATGGGAGTGTAAATGTTCACTATGTATGCGGGTTCTTGGTCTTAGGCCCAACTGGAACCTTGCACTAGAGGATCGCATCAATTCTTTGGTTTATAATGCCCATCATGCTTGGACTGGATTGACTTGATCATGTACTAGCTTTGGCTAATCCTTAGACTTGAGGTTGTGTTGAGATTTCATGGTTTTAGTGTTTTATGCTTTGGCTAATGTGTCAAGTGGTTGCATAATTGGTCACGCATTTTAGATGTTTTAGGGATTGATTTTAACTGTTTAATTTTTGTTTTAATTGTTGAAGTGTTTTGATTAAGCTCGATGGGATATCCAATGGTTGAGATTTGTTGATTCATTAGTTAGGCCTGCATGGGATTTATGGGCCAAGGATGGTACCTATTAAGAGGGAAGGATTTGGCCAATTTGTGTAAATGGATTGGTAGAATTACATGCTTTTGATCTAGTAGGGCATATGAGAGAGAGAGAGAGAGAGAGAGAGAGAGAGAGAGAGAGAGTGTGTGTGTGTGTGTGTGTGTGTTCAGGTTTCTCTCTTCTCCTTGTTGGGATGGATCTAGGAGAGACCTCCTAGGTTGGAGGGTTGCCATCCGACTTAAACAATGATCAAGGGATGCGATTCTATCCTAGCCGTTGGTTCATACTTTTGGAATTTGATTGCATCTAGATGGGGATCCTTATTGTTTATCTAAAATGTGGATTTTTCTATGCTTTTTTCATTTAAAATTCAGCAACACATGCTTCCTGTGTAGGTCTGTGGAGGCTCATAAAACTCAAAACATGAAAACTGCTTTTGTTATGGAAGTTGCAGTTAGAGTTTTGCAGCTGGTTGTTTCCTCTAGTTTAATAGAAACTGGCTTCTCAAATTTTAGCTTCATGTCTTGGTTGCAGGAGGCTTTCTCTCTCTGTGATCCCAAGGTTATTGAGGTGAGTCAATAAAGTCACTTTTCTTAAAGTAATTGTTTTTCCCACATTTTGGCTAGCAACTGCCATCATGTCTTCTATTCCTTATCCATTTTGTTTCCACCTCCAGATGATTGACAATGTGCCGATACTTCAAATAGACACGGTATGGTGTTATTTCATGCTCCGGGACATCTCATGGCTATCGATGGCAGGATTTCGCCTTGCCAAAGCTAGAGAAGGAATTGAGCGATCTCATGGGAAGGACTCCAACCGTGTTAGACTCCTCCAAGCAGGTCGCCATCCGGAACTGGCCATGTAAGCCTGATATATTTTCAAAAATAATCATTTATATGATTTTTTAGGTGCAGGTTCGTACATATGGGCCTTTACAGACTGACGTGGATGTGATTTTGCTTGTTATTTTCGCTGTGAGCTCTTTCTTGAGATTGAACTGGATTTGTCTCCCTTCTAAATTATTCTCTTCTTATTGCTCATTTAACAGATACTTGAGATTGGAGCTCTTGGAAGGGGTGGTGGCTTACCATAGTGGTCTTTTTGAACAATCCCAAAAAGCATTGACTTCTGCGCAAGCCAAATATCTTCAGGTTTATTGTTGCTTGACATTCAACTAGCCAACTTTGCTCAAGTTATTAGCTTTTGTCTGTCTTTCATCATCATCATCATCATCATCATCATCTAAGCCTCATCCCAATTAATTGGGGTCGGCTACTTGGATCCTTTTTTGCCATTTCACTTTTTCAGGGGCCATAACTTCAGATAGACCATAGGTCGCCAAGTATTTTCTTACTGCCACCACCCGTATCCTTTTGGGCCTTTCCCTTGCCCTTTTAGAGTCTACAACTTGTACCAAGTCACTCCTAACCAGCTTAGTTCTTGGTCATCATTGCACATGACCAAACTGTGGAAGTCTTGCTTTCCCTCATCTTATTACCTATTCATGCTACTCCTAAATTCCCTTGATTGCATTCATTTCTAATTCTATCCTTGTCTTGCCACTCATCCATCGTAACGACCTCATTTCAGCTACACATCTATGAAACATGTTGTTCCGTAATTGCCCAACATTCTGTCACATAAAGCATGGCTGGTCTTATAGAAATCCTATAAAATTTTGTTTTCAGTTTGAGTGGAACATGATGACCACATAGAACTCCAGAGGCACATTACCATTTCTTCCACCCCACTTGAATTCTACGGGCAACATCTTTCTCAATCTCTCCATTCTCATGAATTATTGATCCAAGATATCAAAAGTGGTCATTTTTGGGAAACTTCTTGGCTAGTATTCTTAAAATAATTCCTTCCCACTCCTATTGTTACTAAAATTGCACTCCATATACTTTGTTTTAGTCCAACTAATTTTAAATCTTTTATATTCTAAAGCACCCCTCCATAAATCTAGTTTTGTGGTTATGCCCTCCACATATTTTGTATGTCTTTGTTTGGCAAAATTATACTCACGACCTTGCTATTTCAGAAGGGAGGGATGCTAATTTGCCATGACTTGTTGCACACTGGTTTCCATGGGTGACATGTGGCAGACATGTAAAATCCAGGCAAGGCTCCACTATATATGGTCTGTGACCTGAAAATCAGGCAGGTTGATGACTTGAGCCCTCAATTTGATGAGAAGTTAATGACCACCCTTTTTTGGGCTCTGTTTTATTGTCCTAATTTTTGAGACATGGCATGATGTAGCCTGCTGGATGACGAGTCCTGTTCTTGTACACATCTGCTATGGGTCCATGGGTTCTCGATATCCCATGGGAACTTGTAGAGTTGCTCAGGTGAAATTGCAACTCCACTTCAGAAAAATGGTCAATAGGATATTAGGACTCAGCAAGCTTATGATATAGAACCATCCCTTTTGTGTTTGCATGATTTTAAATATCGCCAACCTCAGAAACTCAAGATGCAAGTCCCTTTGGGGAGAAACCATTGCCCTTGCTCCATCTTCCCTCCCTCCCTCTCCGTTGGTGCCTCTTTTTTTTTTTTTTTTTTGGTTACCTCACGAACATAATGTCTTTTCTCTAAATTCAGCTTCAAGTGCCAGATGAAGCCTTATCACTGCTTATGAGCATGGGCTACGAGGAAGGAGAAGCAAAAAGGGCATTAAGAATGAGCAATCAAGATATTGAAGCTGCAGCCAATTTTCTAGTTGAGGAAAGGGAAAAGAAAGCCCAAAGACATCAGGACGATATGCGGCGAAAAAAAGAGATCATGTAAATAATTTATTTTTTTATTTCTGAATCCACCCAGACTTGTTATTTGTTTTGTAATATGATTAAACTTCTTTTAACTCGCAGGGAACAGAAGAAATATGGAATGACTCCCTTGAAGAGGGCTGTCGATCTCCAAAGACTGAAAGAATTGATCTCCATAGGGTAAGCAGGGTCAACCACTGTTTTGTTGATCTGCCTAGCATTCTGAAAATGTTTTTGTACTTCAGAAGTCTTAAGAAAATGTGTGCAAGTTTCCATTAGGTATAATGGTCCATCTCTCTTGATTATACAATTACATCTCCCTTGATTTTGCTTTTGTGCATTGGATCTCTGACCCATGCATCAGGTGGATCCCATCACGTAGATAATTTGGCCCAAAAAGCAGGCTTGTCAACTCATCAGGTAGCCCCAAATGTACACAGCATCATAATGATTGTAACAAATTGCCAATGGGCCACTTCCAACACAGGTGTTGTTGTCTTGGAACTAGTCAGGAAATGAATAGGCGCGGATCTATAGGCTCTGAATATCTTGGAATGGATGTCTCCCTAATGGGATGAGTTGTCCTCATTCAACGTATGTTGGGACATGTCATCTAATTTCTACCTGATGTGTTTGTCCACTCATCAGTCAGGCCTGGTCACTCAGACTGATATTTGGGACAGGTCATCAATATGGTGAGGCCCATCCGATATATGACTTGGATATTCCATGCATGGAGGTGTGTATCTGCCCTCACAATTGACACCTCTTAAGATTCATGCTGTTCGAGTGGCCCTTTGGGAGGGTCATTCAAGGGAATTATTTCCTTCAATTGAGAACAGTTGTTCTTATACTGAAATATAGAGATGCATCTGTAGCATTCGAATAATACTAAAGAATTTTACGTAGTACAAGAATCTAATCTCTTGATATCAAATGTCTATTTTCCCAGATTATTTCCGCATTTTAGTAACAACAGCATGGCAGTTCCACAGTTTCTCAGATAGTAGGAAAGAGAAGTGTAACAACTTGTGGGGAAAATCTGATCTTTGTATGCTGCATTAAAATTGGATGTGAAACAACATTCTATGAAGCGAACCATTCATTGAGTGGTGGGTCTACTATGAATGGGCTTCTGTTTTGATAGGATGATCTTAAGGATCTAATCGTTGACCAAAAAAAAAAAAAAAGGAATATTGGGATAGAATATTGGCTGCTGTCACCATTGAAAGGGAAATGTCCACCAACTGGATGGGTAGGATCATCCAGCCATGCACTTTACAGATGGTGAGCATCCATTTCAAGACCCACCCAGTGAACAGTCTAGCTCATGCAATTCCTGTCTTGTCTAGTTTGAGTGAAGCTTACAAGATATGGAAATATGCACTGCACACGATCAGATTTCCCCTATACATAATAACTGGCCAAATTGTAAGCTAGCTGCATTTCCCTTCAGTTCTATCAAAGCCTGATACATAAGCAGATAATGGGTACTCTCCAATGTTCTTGTTTTTGCAGTTTTGAGAAGTTCCTTGCTGCAGAAGCCCTTCGAAGGAATGAAAATGACACACAAAAGGCTTTGGATGATTTGACAAACCCAGCAACCAATGCTTCACTGCAGGTGGTGTGGGTTGGTGTTTGGACGTTCAATTCAATTGAATTGCAATAATTCAATTCAGTAGTGGAAATGACCAAACTGGGGCTATCCCACTCAATTTATAATGAAAGACAAGCCCCCAAATTGGTATCATGTTTGGTTTAGGTAAAACATGAAATGCATGGAATTGCATTAGGGTGGTTTGTCCAACACTACAAAAAGTTGTGCCGGCTCCAGTTTAGTCATTTCTTGTACACTGAGTTGGATTATCTCAAACACACCCTTTTATTCCATCTAAATATATTGCCCCCAAATTCTTTTTAGGAAGCTGGAGCCAGTAAATGGAATCACTTATCAACCTTATAATTGTTTGAGATTGGTGAATGTGTCTAAATACCTTTTTTGGATACATACGCTCAACTTTTCTTGACCATTCACATAATGATGGTGGATGGATGTTAATGAATTTCCAAGCAGTTGGATTTTTGGGCTATGGTTGATCCAAGGGGTAGCCACTAATTGGAAGGTGCTGATCCATCTCCAAAGTGCACAAATCAATGATTGTAGGGTTGATAAAATTTACAACATGGTGGTACTGGAGGCCCGGTGGATCCTAGACCTCTTTCTAGACTTCATCCATCTCATCTTCTTCTGGTGGATGCAGCTTTATGTTGAGTCAAAGAAGCGAAAGAGGCTGAGGCAAGCAGCAGATGCTGATATAGAAGAGCTTGTATCAATGGGATTTGAAAGATCTAAAGGTTATCTATATGTGCTTATCAGTTTTACTTTTATTTTTATGAAGATTGAAAGATTTCTTTCAATCTTTCCTTTTTGAAAAAGGGCAAAGATTGTGTGCTCCAACCATCCAAATATGGTGGGGATCTGATGCTCATTTCATGATGGATTTTGAGAAGCGGAGTGCTCCAGTGGTATCAGTATCACCGGGACCGTATGGTGGTACCGGCCAGATGTGGGGCCCATGTGATTTGTTCATGCTATCCAACTCATCCATCCAGATGCGTGATCTCAAAAAAAGAAGTAAATAAATAAAATAAAATAAAACCCGAGGCCCATTACAAAACTGAAGTGGGCCACAGAAAAGGAAACAAGCTGATTGAGAACAACCACCCTTGAATTTCACAGGGTCACATCTTAGTTATAAAATAGCCTGATTTTTGGCCTGACGTTCATCTGGTTTGGGTGAAGGGTCTGGATGGACTTGATTCTATATATATGCAACAAAGTAGGCCCCCCACTCTAATAAATGGGGGGCATTCCCTCTCAACATGTTCCATGTTCTATGGCCCACTTGTGTTTTGGATTGGCCTGGTTTTTAGGGGCATGTGGTTTCTTGAGTTGACACATTTGATGGATGGGTTTGATTTTGTGAACTCGTCACTGGGCTCCTGTACCATCTAAGGTTACTGTGGTAATGCTACCACTGTAGTGTGACCCGTTTGAGTATCCCAATTTGAATTACATGTTCGAAATCGTGCACTAATTTGTTCTGATTCCCACCCACCATCTTTGGATTGTGAGCCGTGTTGAGGTAGGCACCCAAAACAAAAATGAATCATCATTCCTAGTTTTTCTGCATGCAGTGATTGCTGCCTTGGGTGCTTCTGACACAAAGGAGCAGGCGTTGACTTTCCTTATCACGGACCGAATACCAGAGCCCACAGCTGAAGTCAACAATGGTGGCGTGAGTTCTGGTGCCGCATTGGACAACAATGTGGATCCTGTTATTTCGCCGGTTGATGATCCAGTGGGCGGCCCATCAAGCAGCAGAGATGCTGAAATGGAAGATGAAATTGCACAGGAACTGACAGGAGATCCCTTATCAGACTACGATATCGAAGTTACAAAAGAAGGAGAGGCCATCACAGAGTACTTGGCTCTCCTATTTTCTACAGCTAACATGAATGATGCCATCAAGATGGCTTAAACTGAACCCCGATAAAAGAAGCAGCTGTAGCTAAAAAAAATTGGGTTCTGCATATGCACGGATACCAGCAAGAAGTTGTAAGTATGACCTACAAACTGTCTGTAAATAAAAGGCTTAGGGTTAGGGGTTCCATAATTCCACATGCTGATCTGGGTCATAAGATAATGTAACTTGAATGGCTATGATTATATTTATTAGCTCATCTTAGTCTATTTTTGCATCTTTGTTTTATGTGTGAACACTGTTCTGGTCCATCACATTTCCATATTGGTCCTACGACTTTGAATGCACGAGCATGGAGTTAGCAGAGGTGATCATCGGCATCGGAATAAATTGAAGATGTGCAAAGGGTGTGTGCAGTAGTGTGCATTTTGCAACATTTATTAAATGACGACAACCTATCCTCTGCAGACATGGCATATATGTAAGTCAATGGAAACTCTCCAAATTGTGGGTCTTGGAAAATCTGAATACTAAAACCTTTTGAAGAATAGTATTTAAACATAATAACATGTAAGTTAAATAAGTATTTTGTAAGAATATTGTAAAATATTTGAAATGTAAAATAATAGAATAGTTTATTTTTATAAGATAAGCTAAAATATAGAACATACATTCTTACCTTTAGAGTCAAAAGGAGCTATAGAAAGAATACCATCATGGAATCTAAGGTTGTTGGTTATTTATTTATTTATTTATTTATTATGAAAGTAATCTTTTGTCGAAGAGAAGAAGGGAAGTAACTAATCTCGAGGAAAATCACCCAAAAGTTCTAGAAAGCACTTAATAGATTGGCAAGAAGAAATTTAAAATGATAGAGAATTAAAGGGGTAAAAAAAAAAAAAAAGAAGAAATTTTCTATAATTAGGATCAGATTTCTACATGTTAATAATATAAATTTAAGTAAAAAAAAAAAAAAAAAAAAAGAAAAAACATCCAAGTTGATATTATAACTTAAATGGGGAAGAAATCCCATAATCTCCATGAAGACACATCATGTCATGATGCCACATTTTGAAAGGAAGAAATCACCAATGAAATGAACATCACCCTGGCTAATAACCCAAGGAAGCTAGTCAATTTATCCAATGATAATAGACTAATTGGGTGCATCTAAATATTGAATAGAAATTAAAAGCAAATAGCACCACAATAAAATTTGAAAGTGCATTAGTAATTAGAGATCTGATCACCAACAGGCTGTCCGCATGAGTAAGAGCCATACGATGCATTCTCAACCACAAAAATCACTCTGGGGGTGGAAGGATTAAACAAATATTTCTTTCAAGATTTTTTATGGCGTCCAAAAAATTTGTAGGTGATCAGTTGTCTAATAATTAAAGAACATAGGCAAAAAAAAAAGAGGTATTGATTACTTTGATACTCATGCTTCAATTGTCAGAATAAAACTTGTTAAAATATTAAATAGAGTGGCAATGGGTTGGGCAGCTTGACCTTGTAGGGCTCTCGGAGCTAAGGGCTTAGCCGGGCTAGGCCTAAATCAAGACCCATTAGGTGAGATCCCAGACTCACCCAAGACGGTGCGACACTTACTGTGGGGCCCACCTTGATATATGTATTATTCTATATCCACGTTGTCCATCCGTTTTTATAGATAATTTTAGGGCATTATCCGAAAAAAGAAGCAAATCCAATTATCAGGTGGATCATACCATAGGAAACAGTAGTGATTGACCATTAACGGCCCACAAAAGTTTTGGATCAACCTAATATTTTTTTCTCCTTCATTCAGGCTCATACGACCTCATCAATAGATTGGATGGCAAATAAACACTACAGAAACATTAAGGCGCACCCTAATAAGTTTTTAATGGTAGGGCGTTCAATCACTACTGTTTCCTATGGTAGGTCCACCTGATTATTGGATCTGCTTCATTTTTTGGGATAATACCCTTAAATAATCTATAAGAACAGACACAGATACATACATCAAGGTGGGCCCATGGTAAGGGCCGCACCGTATTCGTCTGGGTGAGGCCGGGTCTCACCTAATCCGCTCCCACTACTAGGGCCTGAGCCAATGACGAATGACCTGACCGTACATACCATATCAAGAGACCTTGTCACACGCACCTTATCTGCACATCAAAAGGTGGGAGTACATATTATCATTCACTTCTAGGAAGTAGAATCGGATCCATCTCGACGGAGCACATGAGGACATTTTGGTGTCATATGTACAATATCATGTGTGTACGGCATCAAAACTACTTACAAGGTTGACTCCAATTTGAAAATCATTGTTCTTGAAAATTAAGTAGATCCATTCATCTGGCGGGCCACACCATATTTTTTTTAAAAAAAACCAACTGATGGCCAATGCATTTTTTGTGCATGTGTATTGAGTGGATGGACATAATTTTTGTGTCAATGATCTTCAAGGAGCAAATGTATGGTTAAAAACAAAATAGCGAGTGGTCCATATTGAAGGATAAAAAATCATATAATTACATGTGATTTTTGGGTTACAACAACTGTGTTAGTAGTTTAAATAGAGAATTAGATTCCTGGACAACTATGCCATGTGTGGAGTAAGTAGAAAAATGCTCATTGGCTTGTATGCAGTGAACAAAGTGTGATCCACCTAATGCACGAAACACCATGATCTTCATGGTGTGTTCCACCATTTTCATGGTATTAATGTGTTGAGACGGTGTGGGGTACATGCGTACGAAGCACATGAGGCATTTCCTAAAAGTAAATGTCTTGCTCTCCTATCTCGTCGTTCATGTGAAGCCTAGCTTCTCAGGGCCCGTTTGGGAGCATGGATTCGGAACCCCCTGTATTTGAAACACCCTGGATTTGAAATCCTCCTAGGGCCTGTTTGGTGGGGCGGATTAAGAGGGATTAGGAGGGATGGGATGGTAAAATCCCAGGATATGCCAAACTAGCCAAACATACCCGATGAACTTGTCTTGGGATATAGCAAACACATGGATCTTAAACCAATCCACTGACATCACCATCATTACCTTAAAATTGATCCCATCCCTCCTAATCCAGTTCAATCGTGCCTGGGCCATGTTTGGTTGGACAGATTGGAAGGGATTGGAAGGTAAAATCCCAGAATATGCCGGGCATACCAAATAGACTAGGTGAACTTGTCCCGGGATATAGCAATCCCATGGATTTTAAACCAATCCACTGACACACCATCATTACCTTAAAATCCATCCCATCCCTCCTAATCCCATGGGATCCGTCCAGCCAAATGGGCCCCTATTGTGTTTGGCACCCGGATTGTGAATCAACTTTAATCCAAAGGTAGCTAGCTATGCGTGGTATATTTAAGGGGTTTGAATTTAATTACTAAATCAACTTTAATATCTCTAATTAGTGAGATATGTAATTTTTGACATAATGGTTATAATAAGCCAACTGAAATATATGTTTTGCTCGAAAATAATGAAATTCCAAGTCTCGGATGGGCCACAAGCACAAGATCATGTCTAAGTGACTAACCAATGATTTTTAATCGTTGATTTACATGGACAATGTTTGGATGGTGCTGGACAATGTTTGGATGGTGCTGATTTACATGGACAATGTTTGGACGGTGTTGATCATCATTAGTGTGCCATGTGCCCAATAGAATGGTAGTATAGTGACACACATGTTACACCTGCAACTATTGAAATGATTTTAGGTGTAATCCAAGCTCTCACTGTGGGTTTCAAACCTCCTCTTTGAGGGGATTTAAAACCCCCTAGATTTGAAACCCTTAGTTACTTTATGCTGCTAAACAACCGGAGGATTTGAATCCACAGTGCCAAACAACTTGTTAGGCTTTTAAGTAAGTTTTCTCTATGGGCATGTTGTCTGCATAAGTACATGTAGAGAGCGAGAGAGTGATCTTCCCAGTGGTCTTAGTGAGAAACTTTGTGTATGATGAAAGAGAGAAGTAAGCCATGTACTCTTATTTTCTCTTAAAGGTTGTTTGATTTTTTTATTATCATTATAATTCATGATTATTAGCACATTCAAATCCAACAGCAGCCTGATGTTAACATTGATCGTGAGCTTGTTTGCATAGCTTTAGACTCGAAGACTATATTTACACAATTTCTACATGTAAAAATTGTGAGGCTCATTATGATGTATGTGTTTACATCCATTTTTAGTGCCCTACGTAGTTCAATGGAAGGTCGCCACGTGTTGATACTAAGGGATTAGTACTAGTAGAAATCGTACTCACACCTGGAAGTATTTTCGTTTGGTCTTTCTTCAATGTTATGCATCTTATTATTAATGTAGAAGCACAGACCCTTACACATGCCTTTATGAGAACAAATCGATAGATACTATATTGTCACAATTAAGCATGTTAATTAATGAGGCAGCATACCTAGCACGTCTATAAAAGACCGGTCGAAAGAACGTATCTTATTACATAACTGAATATGATATATTCGGTAATGTCATCTCTCATAGTCCTTCCAAAATGTAAAATCTTTTCATAGACATTTGAAGAATTTGTAATGATCGAGGAGGTTCCAAATATTCAAATATCAGACTGATATCCAAGCCAATTTGGCTATGGATTGGTCCCAAATCAACAGAGACAGTCACATGCATCATGCAGATCGGGTCTCACTTTCGTACATCAATTGGAATTAAAAGAATAGAACGGCGGGATGATCTGATCCTATGACTATAGTCAATTGAGATCAAGAGAATGAGAGAACTAGATCTAATCTTATCCGATAATAAATCAGTATCAATTATCAAATCCCTCCAACACTCCAAAATATCATATAGTAGACAGTTAAATGCAGGAGGTAGTTTGATCTAAACTAACCAACACCTCGATTAGAAATGCAGGAGGTATGCCACCACATAAGTAGCCATGATCTATTTCCTAGATTAGCGATCTCCTAATCAATCTCAAATCCCTCCAACACTCCAAAACATCACATGACGGATAGTTAAATGTAGGAGGTAGTTCAATCTAAACTATCCAATACCTAGATTGGCAGTGCAGGAGGTGTGCCACCACATAAGTAGCCATGATCGATTTCCTAGATTAGCGATCTCCTAATCAATCTCAAATATGATTAGTAGGCTATGAACATCTCCCATCAATAAGATCTACTACGAGAAGAAGATATGAGAAGCTAGCAATTTCAGATCTGTCCAAAGACTTTTTTATCTGGAAACAATCTCGGTTACGCAGAGGATTTAAGATCAATAAAGAAACCGAACAAGGATTTAACTGCCTTGTCACGCTATAAAAGGAGCAGTCGAAGAAGAGCTCCGGGCACTACGTCAAATACATTTATCTAATTTTCAATTTATTTTTTTATTTATCTTAGCATATTCTAACCTACTTCTACTTCTATCAGATTAGTGATATATAGCGGCTTCACCACCCTTTTTAAGGTGGACGTTCAGTCACCACTGTTTTCTATAGTGTGGTCCATACGATATTATTTGGATATACTAAATTTTTGGACTCGTACCCGGAATGATCCGTAGAAACCGATGAACGGCATGGATATAAGAAAAATATATCAAGATGGCCCTCATAATCAGGGATCCACCGAAGCCGCGTCCGTTTTTGGTGCAGGTGGTGTTCACCTGGTGATTTGTCCGGCCTAGTTCTTGGGCCCAGTCGCCCAGACCGTGGGGCAATCGTGACGATCCACCCAGTCTCTCATGCATTGGATGTCTAATATTTCAAAGACAACATAGACCGGATGATCTAACCATCTAACTAATATTTTTCAAACCAACGGCGGAATGCAAACAAATTTGCAGGTCGACATTTACTGTGCAAAAGTGAAAATAAATGACGTTAAATTTTTATTTTTTTAAAAACTTTTTTATCGCCTTAATTTTTAAGAAATATGTTATCCATGGTATGGTCCACTAGAGGAACGGTTCCGATTGATAAATCACTTAGTCATGTGTACAGTACACAGATGACTCTACTACACTCCGGTTCTACCGGATCATCTTCTATCACAATCGCTTGGATTTCTAAGCGACGTGTACACGCTTCATCCAAACACCTTGATTTCCCATATCAACACATCGGGCGCGAATTGCATGTGCCACCTGGCTACAGAAACTTTCTGAAGGCAGAAGCTATGTGGGGCCCATAGAGAAGCCCTTGGAAAATCAACTCCGTCCATCAGTTGCTAAAGATGACAATAGGACAGAAATCCAAAAATAAGGTAGATCCAAAGCTCAGGTGGGCCACACCACACGAAACAGAGGTGATTGAACGCCCACCATTGGAAACTTTGGTGGCCACATAATTTTTGTATCAGGATGATATTTGAACATATATTTTATCTGAGTGGTAATAACCATATGAACAGTTTGGATGTCATACAAACATCATCGTCCGCTCCCGGCAGGTTTCAATGGTGGACGCCTCTGTGATCAATTTTTTCATGTCGTGTGGCACACCTGATTATTGAATCTGCTTGATTTTTGGAATCATATACTATTGTGATCTTTAGAAACTGATGGACGGAGTGGATTTGTCACGAGCATCTATATAAGCCCTACACTACTTCCGACCTCAGGAATTTCATGTGGCCGGGGCGCACCTACACGAATTTCCTACAACTGCAGTTATAGGGAGCCCGTGTAACCAACCGCTCAGTGGGGGCTACGGTGATATCTATATTATATCCATTCCGTCCATCTATTGCCCCAGATGATGTTAGATAGTAATATCAAAATTCAGGCGGATTCAGAACACAGGTAGGCCACGTCATAAGAAATATTGTGGATTGAACCGCCGCCACTGAAACCTTCTCGGGGCTCACAGAAGTTTTGGATCGAGCTGGTATTTGTGTTTTACCTTCATCCTCTGGGATTCATCTTATGAAGCATTTGGATGGCATATGAATTAATGGGATAAGTCCATCTACTTGTATGATGAATGGTGTTTGAAATGCACATATATCCAAGTATCCTATACGATCTTAAAGATGACTTTCAAAGCAAGCTGTTAGATGAAATAGCCATTTTTAAATTTTATTTTTTATTTTTTAAGAAGGCTTCAATACATCTAAGGAGGTGAGATTTACAAGGCAAGACATGTCAGCCAGCTATCTGGATCATTCACACGCAAACCCAGAACGCTGACTTTACTGACCATATCTATATCAAATTCTTTAAATGAGTGGAATATTGAATATCTATATTGTAATATTAATTGACCCACATTTGATTGGTTTATGGCCTTAGATAGGATTATTTAATGGGGTGATTTTGAAATAATCTATGCATGATAATGAAATTTGAAGGAGAGGTTAGATGGTTGTCCATGCATGATAATGAGAATAATAAAAATGAGGCATTTCCAACATCACACGGGTAATGGACGTTAGGTTGAATGTGATAAGGTCGATCACCATCTTCCTTAAGAGTAACTACTCCATATCCACCGAGCTTCTCTAGATTCTCACGGAGGCTCCTCACAGAGACTTCTCAAGTCCACGAGGAAAAGAACAAGAAAAATAAAAATAAATTTTAGAAAATTCATAAATTGGTTGATAATTGAAATAAATGAATTTACAACCCTTTAAATAGGGATACTAAACCATGGGAGAAGTTTCAGAATTAAACTATAATTAAAACTCCTAGAAATCGTGACTTATTACTATAAATAGTAAACTTACTATTTATAAATGGCCGTGATTACTACTAGTTCGCATGGTTTTTGGCCAAAAATAGTAAGTTTCCTATTTGTTTTCACCATTCTATTCTCCTAATTATTCTAGGCACTTTTCATGTTGGGTGCAACTCCTAAAGCCCAACAGATGAAGAGTTATACTCAAACTAAAACTTACTATAAATAGTAAAAACAAAATTAAAGTAGGAATTCAACTGTCAATTTGATGGTATTTTGCAAATTCGGCATGTGTAACCCAGCATAGCAAGGTTGGGTGGCTAAAGTAGCTTGTCCTACCCTAAAATCATATATTGCACATTGAATAACTCATTTTAGTATGTGAGATACGTCTGTTTTAAGGTCAGGACGGTCCAAATCACTTCTGCTTCCGATCGGGCCTTTTTTGATCCATCTTAGCCATGAAACTATCCACAACCCGCTCTACATTAGCAATGATCTAAAATTTGGAGATTTTCAAATGGTTGTCCATTATTTCTTGGTAAGAGCTCAGCATGTATTCTATATTCCATCCAATCGGTCGACTACTTGAAGCCCCCATGATGACGGAATTCTCCAAAAATGATTAACCTTATGCTATCATTGGGAAGGCACTACACCCAAATCCCTCCAGGAAAAGTTTTCAGCTGTGGTGAAGGCGTCACAAAAGATTAGAGACGGTTAAAAACCGTCGCAAAATTTCAATTTTAACAAAATTGTCAATTTTTGAGGAATGGTATTTTTTTTTTTTCTTATTTAGGAAATTGTTTTTTTTAAAAAATAAATTTATTTAGAACCTGTATTTTTTAAAAATATTTGAAACTCAAAAGAATGTTGCAATACAATGACCGTAGAAATGTAATATATAAAAATCAAATCTTAACTAATGAAAAATATCCCAAATATCACAAATCATATAAGGTAAATCTATCAAAATATAAGCTCTTGCACTTTTCTTAGTTAAAATAACGATTACATTCAAACTAAAGTGTAGCAAAGTTAGGTCAAGAGAAAATTTTTGAACAGTTTGGATTAAACCACCAAAATGATTAATGTAGTTGAATTCCAAAGTCTTGAATGGGCCTAAGTTTTGGGATATAAGAAGAAAATGTGGTGGCGAACGTGATGGACAAATTGGATATCATGCACACAACATGATGAGCTTCAAACCCACATAATCAACAAACGACACTTCATGGAAAATGATTGGGAGCCACAACTCCTTAACTCCTAATAATACCAAGGTAGTCTTCGTATAATTTACTGAGAAATGTTGCAGCTGCTGCAAACTGGAGTGGGCCACTATGATCAGGCCTCAAGAAGATCAACCCACCTATACAATTAAGAAAGAAATAATAATAATAATAATAATAATAATAATAATAATAATAAAATCCAACATTAGTCTACATTCAATGAAAACTAAGCCAATAGTGATACCCATCAAACCCTTGATCTCCGTTTGATGGGCTGCATATGCATGAGATTGCAAAATCATACATGCTAAGGCAGGGGATCCTGCATATCAGCTTGTTGCACACTCCTTGGAGTGTAATGAAGGGGCATAAACCATGTGATAACAAACATGTGAGAGTGCAAGGGTCTTTCCTAAAAATAGAATTAAGCTGGTTTTGCACAAAAAATGAAAATTTGAAATAATAAAGAATCTGCATCATGACATGTTCAGCAAGATGCATGAAGTTTAAAAAAGTGCATTCTTGTATGTATGTATGATGGATGGAGCAGATTCAGTGGGTGAGTTTGGGACTTCCAAAAGATCAGAATCCTCCTTTCAAGAAGCCCCATGGTTTGATGAAGATGTGGAAAGTTGGGTTGCTGATTGCTGTGATCAAGCAGATGTTGCCCAATGTTACAAAGATCAAATGCAAATCCACATTTGGTTATTGAACCTTGTAGAGACTGCCAGTGTGAAAATACCGACCAACTTGTAGGAGATGAAAAGCAGTTAGAAGAGCAACCTTGGAGATAAACACCTTGTCAAAGTTGGATGCAGGTTGATCGGACGGTTGTGTTGCTCTACTGCTGCTTATTGAGAATATCATCTTCTTCTTGCTCTGCTTTTTTTTCTTTGTCTATCTGATACAATCCAATAGAAAGAGAGTATTGGAAGTGACCAAGAAGTATAGGGATACACCTTGCAGCGACTCCTGTGACCTGATACAATCAATCGTGCTCTTCTCCTCTGGGCTGAGTTCTCTATCCTCGGTATCAATGCTTCTGGCGACCTTTATAATTCAAAAAGTATGCATCAGATTGCTGTAAAATGATAAGAGGAAATAGAAATAGAGGGCGTTCAGATGGAGAAAGAAATGCATCTTCAAGCACAAAAGCTGGGAGTCTAAAACCCAGGTCCATTAATTAGGAAAATATTCATACTTCATCAGTCAAAGGAACAGCAAAGAAAGAGGGCATTCAGAAAGGAATGCCTTACCAGTCAAGTCATTGATAGCATTCTGAGCATCCTGCAAAACAATAACAAATAAATAGACAATTATGTTTCAATAAATAACGAACCATGGATTGCTGATTGGCGTCCGGTTCCCATAACTGGCTAATCAATTGTTAGCTCGGCCAAATCAACTTGCTCTGGTCAGGCTCCAGTTATCAGTGCAATCTTAGATCACCAAGCTGACCATGTTCTGAAAATTAATAATAACCAATGTTGAATATTTTGCTCAACTCTATTCTGGGACTTTAGCCTGTAGCTCGATTTGGCAATTCTCAATGTCAAAACCTCCATGTTGCATGCTGGTCCACCTTTATAAGAAGAAATGAAGAGGAATTATATGATCCTCAATCCAAGGGTATCTACCAGTGAGGCCCACCATTAGTCTGTTGGACCCATAATAGATGGACCAAGCATTGAAAATCTCCTTGATAGGACAATCCTAACATTCAAGTTTATGGCCTGCAAGAAGATAGTTAAGAAGAGATGCAATGGTTACAAGGGACTGTGGTGCCAGCATGGATGCATTATCTGAGCTGTTCATTAGACCTTCTTAATGAGTCACCTGGACTCACACGTGTCGTACAAGAACACATTACCTGCGCGACCAATCTTTAAGTGTTCTAGATAGTTTATCTCATGTGCCTCCTTATGGATTGGTGATGGATCAAAAATCTCCCCCATAAAAGAATCCCAGCCATCCAACCATCAGACTTCTTTTTCAATAGAAAACAAAATCAACAGTATTTAAGGAAAAAAATGACCATCTTGACCCTTTCAGGTAATAGTTTCTGGCCCAAAACACAAGACATCCCACACCCAACATAGGCATCTTTATGCCGATGTTAGTGGTTTTGGAATTTTGAGTATTCATGATGTTGAGGTAACTTTTTAAGTAGATATAGATTAACTCGTGATATGGCCTGTTCAACTGATATTTTTCCTGTTTTATACTTTTGCTACACCAACAAGCTCATAGAAATTCGATTATTTAAGATAGTGAAAAGATTTAAGGTCTCCCAACTTATACTTTTCAATATCTTTGGAAGTTTAAAAAATAAAAAGAATAAAAACTCAGTAAAAAAAAAAAAAAAAAAAAAAACCATAGCCAAACATACATGCAAGATAGTGGTGAAGTCGTAAGTGCCTAGCAAATAGAAGATCTATGTAATGGGTAGTATCCATTGTGAAAACACTTACTGCTGGTGGCACTGTACAAAGAAGGTAAAAGCAATGGTAGTTACGTTCAGGATAAAAAATCTGGCAAACACTGCAAAACATGAGTATGATTCTACCTGTAAGCAGCATCTGCAATTGCAAAAACATATGGACTCTGCTCACCAAATCGTGCACCTTCATATTGATTCATTATGTGAGCATCATATAGATGAGGCAATCTTTGAAATGGATTCATGGCAATAAGAATATTTTCAGCATAAGTATGGATAATATCAAAGGTAATTATGTAATATAACAAGAACACAGATATGCAGATGAGAAAATCCAACTAATTTGGTATTTCTATCTAATTTTAATTATGTAAGAATCAACTTGATACACAAAGAACCATCTGACGATCATGATTTGAATGCTTAGATTATAATACAATGGTCTGTCCAATGTATACAATGAAATCATCATGCAACCATTTTCTACAAAGGAATTGGCAATTTCGCATGGCTTCTTACACAGTTTACAAGAATATCACTTGAAAATCTAAAAGACACTATAAGCCAAGCATTTCTGTAGGTGGAGCCCCTGTTTCTGCACATGATGCAGATTGAGACAGAGGTGCTTGGGGGTGGTTACCTTAAGTGCCACTAGTCTCTTCTACCAGTTGAGGCGAGTCTGGGCTGGTGATTGTTCAAGAGGTAGATTGGGCAGCAGGGGTGTTTGTTGGATGTGGCTCCATGCGTTGGCTGTATGCCTCCGTGAGAGAAGGTATTCCTACTGGAAATGGCCTTGTGGGATGGCCGGATACAGAACTGTAGCAAAACAGTTGGGCCCTAAGCCTAGCTCTGACTTCAGATTGTTGCTACTGCTCTTATAATGGCCCTGTCTTCAGGCACATAGTTTACAAGAATATCACACAGTTTACAAGCAATAGAAACATGATATCAAACAAAGAACTGATGAAGATCTGTATGAGCTAAGCCAAGCATTGAGGATCCTTGAACCTCTTGAGTCAAGACACAGTAGAATCATAACTGACATTGATGAAATGTTAAAACTATCCCAGGAGCATGATATTTTTGGGCTATAACTCATGGTGGTGGGGCTGTAAACCAAAGGTTTGATTGAGGTACATGTTTTCCACACCCACAGATAATACTATATTTAATCCAACTATCCATACCTCAATCACCAGTTCATAACAGATAAATTACAGCCATTTCCACCATCAGAAGCCCAACTATCCATACCTCCTCTAGTTGCCATCAATTTAACCAGCACAATAGAAAAACACATTTGCAGAAACTCAACCAAAATTCATCAATCGCAAAGAGAAACATGAAAAACGCAAAAGATAAATTGGACACTTTAGATCTTAATCTATGAGTTCCAACACAACAGTATTTTCCAGACACATGAGCAAGGAAATCGTTACTGTAATTTTGCTAAAACCAGATTCCAAAGAAACAGCCTATGAAAGAAACCATGTGCAAAACGTCATTAAAATTCATGGCAAAGGGAGGAAAAAGAAACAGAAAGGAACTTCAATTTTTTTAGAGACAAGATGATATAATTAATAATTTATTGATCTAAATGTCTTTGATATGGAGTAGTCCAGACTCAAGACAACCCATCAGATACACAACCTACAAAACTCATCAGGTAAGACAAGAACTCATAATCCCAACAATGACCCCCTTACGGCAAATAATATTTTAATTGGCATTGGACGCCCATTTAGACTGATGTCAACTGTACATCCAAGAGTCACATACGTTCTCTTCAACAGTCAAAAACAAATCTGGGTAAGGCAATTGACAATAGCCAGAAGAGTAGAGAAAAACAAACGAGAACAAAATTCAATGATTTAACTGATGAAACGCAATGAAAAACATTGGTATTGGTGATATTTAACAATAGAATTCATGCATTGTCCTCCTCATTAGATAGATAAAATCATAAAACTAAAACAGTAAAAGCCTATTTGTGAATGTACTACTATTAAAAAGATAAGCAGAGATGCAAAAAATAGATATATCTCATGAACACACCTTCAGATTTTAGAAGCAGCAAAAGGTTATCTGTGATTTCTCCCAAAACTTCAAAATCAACATAAAGATTGAATTTTTACCAAACAGATGACATTGGCAAATAACAAAAAGCAACAAAACAGTATCTCCAATCTCTAATTGCCAAAAATGAAAACAAAGATTGATTTTTTACACTGCCACAACACATCTGTAGGACATCTAACTTGCGCAAATCAACGAAACAACAAAAAGGTTATCAGTGATTTCTCCCAAAACACCAAAATCAAACACAAAGATTGAATTTTTATAACTGATAACAGAGAAATCTATGTTTTTTAAAATTAAAACTTACTTGTTTTGCTTTATCCTGAACCATGCCTTGGCACATTGCTTGTGGGTTGTGGCCAAATCATCCTTGCATGAAAATCCCAATTCAATCGGAATCCCTGACTCCTGATTCGTACTCTCCAAGCTCAGTTGACAAATCCTGCAATCCTTCCCTAATTTCGCCAAATGCACCTTAATCTCCAGCAGCTTACTCTCTAAACTGGCATCTGAACGGCGGTCCGAGGCCGAGGAATTCTGGCGAGGGTGCTGCTCAAAGGTGCTACAAGCATATACATAGAAGTGCTACTTTCATTCAATGAAAATTTTATCATACCGTTACAAGCATATCCCTTTCCAGCAAAATTCTCGTTCTTAAACAGAATCAGTTTTCCTGACTCATACACTACCCTTATTCTAGGTTTACCCAGAAGATTCCTAGAAACTAGGTTTCGCCTCATGTCTGAGACGTGCAGTACATTTGTTAGAATCACTTTCTTCCCAGAACTAAAGACCAGTTCAACAGTTCCTTTGCCGATAACCTTCGATCGGACTTCATTACTCATTTGGACTTCTTGACCAATGGTCAATTCCTCATAGGTTATAAAGGTTGATTTGTCGTAGCAGACATGTACAATGGTAGCAATATCATACCATCAACCGGGAACTTTTCATTGGATTGTGTTCACTTTAGTGATCATTGCCACTATATCGCTTTTTACTACACTAGGTTCTTTTTTCAATTTGTGATATTGGCAAACTAGAGCATAATGTCTAGTTTTTTCACAGACATGACAAGGGCCTTTGAACTTTTTGTTCTTCTTCTGAGTTTTCTTGAATTTCCCTTTACTGAGTTTCAAGGAATCGTCCTTCTCAGGATTTTTTTATTAGTATTCTTGACTGAGTGTACTTTGGACAAGGAATTTCCATTTTGTCTTTTTATTACAGTTGTGGGATTCTTCCTTAATTCGAAAATGTTTCCGGATTTATTTCAGTGTGTGGTCCTCATTCTTATGCAACAATTTCTTTGTATAGTCTTTCCACATCGGGGACAACTTTGCGATAATAGTCCCAACTTGGAATGACTCAGGAAGATCAATTTTAATGGCCTTAATTTTATTCACTATTAGCTGCAATTATTGGATTTGAGGCAGTAGCGGTTTATTATGTACCATATTATAGTCGAAGTACCTGACTATCAAGAACTTGTTGGTACCTTTTTCTTCAGCTTTGTATTTTAACTCCAAGGCGGTCCGAATTTCTTTTGTAGACGATGTTTGTGTGTACAGATCATTCAGATTGTTGGAGAGCGCATTCAATATGTGTCCACAACATAGAATTTCATCTTCAGCTCGTTTGTTGTGGGCAGCGATCTGTTTAGGTGTGTCCTCCTCGGTAGCTTCAGGCAGCGGTTACAGATTTGGATCTAAAATGTAATAGATCTTTAAGGCCATCAGAAGAAATTTGATCTTGTCTTGCCATCTTGTAAAGTTGGTTCCGTTGAACCGATCAAGACGAATCAGATCCTGACATCAGTTTGATGGATAATACACTTTCGGTTTTCATGAAAAATAATGCTTTAGGATTGTTGAAAAAATAATACAGAAATTATATTTTTTGTAAATGAATAAATCAAAAAAATAAGGATAGGCTGAAGCATGTATGAGTACACTGTCGTTTAAGCATTATTTGCCCCTTCTCAATCAGATTGAGAATGCTGAAAGGTTCCAGGCAAACAACTTCTAGGATACGACGAGCCTGGGTGTGAATCTGTGTTTAGCAAATATGAAGATCCACGAATGAAACTTTGTACACAAATTTCTGGTAGATAAATAAAAAGAAAAATCCTAGTATCAAAAAGGGAATATAAAATTTTAGACCATTGCATTGGTCTGTTCTTTGAGTTCTTTTGGCTAAGGTTCATATGAACCTTGCTGACTGCTAGGAGTATGCTAGTTTCTCTACTTTGTGGTTCGAATGTGAGTATGGTTTGAGTGTTTGTGATGGATTGTAGAACCATCCAAGCACTGTTTATATAGGCTAGGATGGGTAACCGTTTTGGTCCAAGGCCATTAACCCATGTAACCGTTTTCTAGCTGTTGGTGAGAAACTAGCCGTTATTGGCAGTTTCTGACCATTGTGCATGTGGAATAACAACTACTGCATGCTGGCTGTTTAGACTCACTGGCTAGCCGTTTATAGCTGTTGGGCTAGCCACATGCATCAATTTCTGCATGGTCAGACTTTATGTGCATGAGAAGTTACACCTCACCACAACGGCTAGTTTTTCCAACCTCTATAAAAGTCACACGGGTCTCATTCAGACCACTAGTACTCATCCCAGCCACCTAACCTATCTCTCTGTTGCACCACGACTCCCACCGGTTCGCATAAGGTCGTGAAGGAGCGACCCATGCGAAGTGTAAAGTGTGCCTCAGTACTACGCCTTTCTCGTATAAAATGAAATTTTCTTTACCTCTTTTCCAATGTGGGGCTATTCCCAAAAACACCAAAAATACAAAATTTGCAATATATATATATATATATATATATATATATATAAAATTAATTTTTAATCAACATTTTATAACAATTTCTAGATATTCTTTTGCGAGTCTTCCACTAGCAAGTCTCAACTCCAAGGGCATTCACTTCTTCTGAACAACATTCATTTCAATATCATGTACCAAGTGATCGCGGGAGTCTAGATGTAGTTATTGAATGAGTAAGATTTAGGATCCTCTTCATGGGAGCCCAATAATTGAGCAAGGAAAAAGATTTTCTGTCAAGAGACACCCGACATTCTTAAAGTATCTTATCATCTGCTTGATATCATGGATATGATCCTTGGTGATGCATTTGACAATCATCTTATACTCCTAAATCTCCATCGCCTCAATCCTTGTATCTGATTTATATGTGTATGCTTCAACCAGTGCATCTTACATCACTTTAGCAACTTCATGCACTTAATGTATGAGTATGAGCTCCTCGTACATGTCTCTTAATAAGATGTTACGAGCTAAATGGTTATTCATCTGGCATTTCAGGTAATGGATAATAAATGGTTATTCATCTGGTTGAGTTTCCTCGTTGGCTCCTCTATAATACGAATGTGGTCATGCATATAATTGCATAGGTTATATGTATCATACTTGATAGTAATAGAGGAAGGAAACAAATGACTATTCTTATAACAACTTGAATTCATATAGGCATGTATACACACTTGGACACACAATCATACATCACGTGGAATATAGTGGAAACTTAAATTACATGGTAGATTAGAGATGAGTATCCTCATATTTTCACATGATAGCTATGCTAAAATTTTAAGGACAATTTCCTTTAAAGGAGGGTATAATGTAATATCTCAGATTTTTATTTCTATTTTTTAAAAAAAAATTGTATTTTTTAAATTTTGTAGTTTGAATTTTTGTGTACAACTTTGTTTTTTTTTTTTTTTTTCCAACCATTTAATAGTTAGAGTTTATTTAGTATCTATAGTTATTTTTTTTTTTTGTCAAATTTTCATTTTTCCACTAAAACGTATTATGCTTATCACTCTCTAAATGTCTCGTAAGTAATAAATGTTAAATATTGGATCTTATGTATAAATATACTTAAATCTATCGTTAATTTTGTGATTGGACCACTCGATAGTAATAAACCAACTATGAGATCATTAGATTCATTCGTAAGTGCATCTATTCAAAATTCTATTCTGCTCATTTCACTGTCAAAAAAACAGGGAAACATCGACGGTTAAAAACTGTCGGCATTGACTATCCCCGATGGCTTGTAGCCGTCAGACAGGCCATCAAGAAAGGGGGCATAGGGGTTGATCACCGACGGATTTAAACTGTCGGCGTTTTCGACGGCCAAAACTGTCGGTGTAAGCCATCGGCCGTCGGCGTTCTCATTAATTTCTTTTAAAAAATGAAAATAGATTGCCTAATCAATGCACATCCAAAACTTGCTTAATACCCATTTCTCCAAAGCCCCAAACCAATCTACCTATTTGAAATTGTAAGTCTATACAAAAGAAAAGGAAGAAATCAAAATCAAATCTACAATCCATATCCTAAATATATAAAATTTGTATTTCCATAAAAATTGATTGTATACATGATACCCGATCCCAGGTTGCCACCTGGCCATGACAGATCTTGACAACTGCAACTAAATGCAATCTTAAGAAGAACGTTGATACAATAGTTAAATCTATGCTAACAAAAAATATATATCCCAATTCTCATAAATTATATGAGGTAAATATTTTAAACTATATGCTAATTCTCACCTTCTTAGTAAAGATAATGATTCAATTCAAAGTAACGCATAAACCAAAGTTTTATCAAGAATAACTTTGGGCAATTAGGATTAAAATGCTTGAAATGATTACTATAGTTGATCCGAAGCTTCAAAACCGGAAATGATTACTATACTTGAATCCAAAGCTTCAAAACCAGCTAGCAAACCTCCGAGTTCTCAATGAATTACCTTAAATAAGATTTGGATTTAGTCTTTAAAAAAAAACAAAAACCAATGACAAGATTTGAGAGGAAAGATAAAATCAAATCAATAAACTTCAAAAAATCAAATACAATAAATAAAACGTTTGGTATGCAAGCACACAGAAAGTTTTGGCCATATATCAAAACTATTGGTCCCACCTAATACACATGTCGAAAGTCCGCATTTCCTAGCAGGTACGTCTGTCTGTAAAGTTGCATGTGCACAATACGCAATGCATTCCAAAATAGGATTTTAATAGAACATGGTTTCTTGGGTATCGAGAAGCATAGAGCTCAAGAAGAGTATAAGAAGAATCTTATTAGAGCATATAAGGAGAATATTGCATATTTAACCCTTTAATTATATTAGTTTTTCTAGCATTTAATTGATAATTTGATTTAATTATAAAGTTTTTGTCATGTGAGGTGATTTGGAAGCTTATGATAAATATGCACTTAATATAATCTATTTAGAACTCAAAAGAAGTAATGAAGATGTAGAGATTTGGAAGTCATTAATGAAGAATTCACATGCCAAAGATCCAAGGAAACCAAGTGAGGAATGAGGAGAATTGAAGATTTGAAGAGAAGAAAAGAAATCCTAAAAATTGGCTTGAAAAAAGATATTCTGAAATCCCAGGGCCAGAAAAACATAGTTCTGAAATAATTTCAGAATAGACTTCGATATTTAAAAGCATAAGTTCATATATCAAGTTTTTCCAATGTGTTTAGTGAATTTTAACTTACTTTCCATAAAAGTACTATTATTTCATAATAGTAGACATGCTCGTCACCTCAAGCTTGATTAAATAATTGAGTACTGATTCTAAACTTATCCCCCTTTTCTTCTTTTTCTAGTTTTTGATTTTATATCGACAGTCTTTTTATTTATTCATTCTTTTCAGAATTTTCATTCTTTTCCAGTCTTTTCATCATTCATGACCTTTTTGTCGATTTCACTATTTTTTAACTAGTTATTTTCATCTTTTTAAGGTGGATAAAATTCTCTAGACTTAATTCTCAATATCTATTAATGATACACATACTAACAATGAGAAATTCTAGTACAATTCATAGAAAGCAATTTGAATGTGCCTTATGACTTAGATTAACATGACATTCAAACTTCTTAATCAATTAAATGCAAGAACTTGGACAATAGTTTACTCGGTTGATCAAACTCCAACAATTCAAAGTTCAATCTCCATCTTATCATTATACTCAGGCATTCTTAATTACACAAAGTATCATTTTCTACGCAGATTTTTAATTTGAAAATTTTCAAAATTTTTGCTCAAAGACTTAAAAAACACTGATTAGTTTTACCTAATCTACACCCCTTAACCTAAAATCTACGTTGTCCTCAATGTAAAAGATATGAGCATGCAATGCACATGAGGCAATGAAAAGAAAGGAGAACTGATGGAAAGGTAGTACCTGAAGAAGGAGAATTAAAGCTTTTCCAAAGTTCACAACATCAAATGGGTTAGCAAGAAGACTAAACAAACTAAAAGAAAACTATCCTAATCCTAAATCTTACGAAAGCAATAAACCTAACGACACCTCCATTAGACAAGGAGGTCAATCCTGATACACATGATCTGTAAGGCCCGTATCCTAGCCCGTACCGTTTCGTAGGCTTCTGCGGTCCTCCCGGTCGAATTCTGGTGACCCGCATTCTGTTATCGGGGTTTGCTTGCAACCCTGAGTCATATCCCGTTATTCGGAGTCGGCTTGACCCGAGACCTATACCCTTGCGACTGCGTCGCCGCTGCGTCTCGCATGCCGATGCGATACCCAGGCAAGGAGATGTGGGCCCGCGGTCAGTTTGAGAAAAATACCGCACGTTGTAATTCTGAGAGAATCTCTATAAAATGTCACATCAATCCATCAATCAGTCAAAGTACTCTCATCACCTAACATCCCATCCCCAAGTACAACTACCCCTTTCCTAAAGTCAGTACTCTCTTACAACCAAGTACACCTACCTATCACTAACCATCCCCCTCTCCCATCACTCCTCTCCCATCATCTCTCTCTCTCTCTCTCATCTCTCTCTCATTTTCAAACTCCACCTCTCCAAGCAAACCACGTCCATGACTCTCCATGGGAGGAGCTTTGTGTGGCCCACTCCCTACCATCTAATCCAATCCTTCAAAGCCGATCTCAACCGTTGAATCACACCCATTCGAGCTCTAGATCGCATTGGCGGAAGAAGGAAGAGGAGATCTTAGGTGGGTGAATCTTCATTATTTTTTTTTGTGGGTGTTTTCTAGGAATTAAATTGTGTAATTTTAATGGTTTGAGGGCCCACATATGGTGGGACCCATTTTGATGTATGCATTGTATTGAGGGACCCATAGTGGCAAGGTCCCTCCACCATCCGATTTCTTTCTCTCTCTTTCTTTCTTTCTCTCTCTCTCCCTCCTTTCTTGTCGGGGTGGCCCACCTATTATGTGCATGCATGATTCAGACTGTCCAGACAATGGGCCAGCCCCACTGCCCGATCTAGATGAAGGGAAATCACAAATATTAGCTTGATCCCGGCTCGGTGGGCCACCACGTGGACCCACCAGATTGTATGTAGTTTATTCACACAGTTCATTAATGTAAGACGCACCATGATGTGGTGTATCACTACCATCCACCATAGGCAGGTGGAACCCGCCATGATTTTTATCAGCTCTGCCCATCTGTTAGATGAGCAGCAGATTACTGCCGTACTGACGCCAGCAAGTACCGGGTCCCACCTTTAGGTATGAGTATATCCATGTCGTCTATCCATTTTGCCCAAACATGGGGCCGCTTGGACAAGGCACCAGCTAGACCGTCCGTTAAATGGACGTCCAGGCCTGGACAGTGGGCCTGCAGCCCTCCTAGCTGCTGGATTGACGCTGCAATTTATGCAGGTCTATCACGAGATATGTGTTTGGTACGCACCTCGTCCATCTGTTAGGGTGTGGCCCACCCCACACGTGTGGGTGGGACCCACCTTGATGCATGTATTTTTTTAAATCCCCATCGTCCAGAGATGTTTGGACGGTGCAGTGGCTATAGACGGTGTAGTGGAAACCCCACCGTGATGTGTGCTGATGCGCACCGTCCAATTGTAAAGCCTCACATGTGATGTGAGTGTTTTATTTATGCTGTCTAACAGCGTAGGCCCTACACACGTGGAAACCACGTGATGCATGTGATGGGGCGTGTGGACCCCACCTTGACGTTTGTACAATATCCAGGTCGTCCGTCAGTGCTCCTGGATGCTGGACTTATACAATATTTTATTATATATATTTTTTTATATAATATTATGGTGGGCCCTGATATACGTGGGACCCACCTCATATGAAAGCAGATTGGCTGCTGTAACTCACACCAGCTGTATGGCTGATGTTTTGACATCAGCAGGCCCATGGGACCCACCCACCGTGAGAGATGATTGGCTGGTCTGCTACCATACCAGCACATAGCTGATGTGTTTACCTCAACTAGTGGCTCAAATCCCCACCGTCCATCTATTTAAATCCAAACTGTCCGTCCATTTGTTCTTCATCCAAACCGTCCATCTGATGGACGGTGGGTTGGTACTTGCAACAAATAGTTGCTGTACTTGCGTCAGCAAATTTTGTGGGTCCTGCTTGGGATATTTGCTTCATCCTGGCCGTCCATCTGGATGGGACTCACCATGAAATGTGTGATAGATCCAGCCATCCATCAGGTGGATCACACTGCAGAAATCGTTGGGGATTGATCATCCCCCATTGAAACTTCATGGGAGTACAGAAGTTTTGGATCAATGATATTTGTTTTTCCTCCTTAACCAGGTCTTTGTGACTGTATGGATGGATTGGATGGAAAATAGACGTTATGGTGGGGGCCCACCTTGCCATATGTATTTTGTATCCCCACTGTCCATATTTGGACGGTGCTGATGAGGCCCCACCTGAATTTTTTTGTCATATCTATGCCATCTAACGTGGCCCACCTTGATGTATTTATTCTATATCCACTCTGTCTATTGGTCCACATGGGACGTAGGACCCACGTGATGTATGTATCTCCATCATCCAGTCCTTGGACGGTGGGACTTACTTTGATGCACGTGTGGGAAACGGATTGGTTGGAGTACCCTCACACCAGCTACGTACCTGTTATGATGTAGCCCACTTGATGTGTATAAGGCCCATTTGTCACACCTTGAACTCGGAAACTAGGCTCAAAAAATTCCGATCGCCAAATCCGGTACCGATAGCCTCCGCAGAACCCCATTTTCGGCTCCCGGCACCCATTGACCAGATTCCGATCTTGGGATACTACAAGGAGGATTTATAATCATTAGTCTGATTCATAATGAGCATAAAATAAAGCATAACCCACGAACAATAACCATAAGAACACCATTACAAAATCTACTATGATCAAAAACTTTTGAATACAGTACGTATGAAAGGAAAATACAATATAACGAAAGTAACAAAACTCCAGAAGCTCGGCTGCACGCTCTAACTGCGGCGAGACTATGGCTGCGACTGCGTCCTGGCGTCACCTGCACGCATCAATCGTGCATAAGCTTATAGAAAGCTTAGAAGGTGGTGTAAGTGTGTGCGCAATATAAGCGTGCTCAGAATGCAAGGTCAGAGTAATGCGGAATCATGGTGATGAATACATGAATGCAATCAGCCGTACCAAGGCTATGCGGTGCAAGATATGAATGCTATCGGCCATAACACGGCCATACGATGCGAGATGCAACTCAAGCATGCCAATCCTCATCATATATCAGTACAGTTCTCATTTTGGATAATCACCAGGGTTTAGTACACTCCAAGAGGTACTTCCACTCTCTAAGCCGCACAGTCCAAGTGAGCGTAAGAAACCTCACCATCTGCCTGACCAATAGTCTGCCAATACCTATCCGGCACGTCGATAGCGGACCCATTCGCGAGCTAGTCAAACTCAGCCTAGTATTACTCCCTACCCTCGGGCGAGTAAAGCCACACCCCTTTCCAAATACCACGACACAGTGGGAGACGCGGCCTCCTGGTATTCATCCCTCATACGCTCATATATCCACTCGGTCTCGACGTTGGAGTCATCCTCTGGTACCATCGGGTTTAGGAATTTTCAGCCAGGGACATCTATGGCACTTCAATGCTTAGTAAAAATATTTTCGGTATCTAATCCAGCCACCCACGATGTGTCTGTGGAAGCTATGGCCCTGATCTCGCTAGGGCATACAATAATCACAATCACATAAATGTAAGTGCATGAATCATACTATTAGACATGCAATAATCCTGCACATACCGAGCGCTCATGTGGGGCGACTCCGCCTATCAGGAAGCCTATAAACAATCTGCTCGAAGGCATATGCTATGATCAGTCACTTTTCATATTAGGCATACATATGATGAGTATGATCATGAATCATGGATGTATACTATACATGTTATGTGGTGATGAGCTCTGATTAAAACAAAGATGGGCCTAGACGGACTATATGCTACAGGTATGGGCCTATTAATGGGCCCTAGGGAGAGAGTAACAATGTGGACATTTAACCAACATTATCCTTACAATGTGGACATCAAACCATCATTGCTCCCAAGGTGTAGCCCGCTATAAAATCAACACATATACCATGGCGGAATCATACTACAATGGGCCTTATGTACATCCTATAGGGCCTTGACCCATGGGCCTCCAGTACATCAAATGGGCCTCATTCATGGGTCTCGTATATATATCAAGGTGGGCCTCAATGACGGGCCACAAATGCATCAACATGGGCCTTGCATACATGGGTCTCGCATACATCACAATGGGCTTATACAATTTAAGGTGGGCCTCGACAATGGGCCTTAAAATAATTTTCAAAATGATTGGATGATTTGGATGAAACACACGCATCATGGTGGGGCCCACACTAATGGAGGGTGTGGATTACAATACATACATAAGTGGGTCTCATGTGGGGCCTACCATAATGTTTATTTACATCCAATCTGTCATTAGGTCAAGGAGCCCACTGTGATGATTTTTTTATTATATATATATATATATATATATTTATCACGTGGACAGGGAGCCCACTGTGATGTGGTCCACAAATCCAGCCCGCTCATTATGTGTGTCCCACTTGGCTGAGGGTACAGACCAAGTTTCAGCCGCATCCAAATTTCAGGTAGGCCCCACAAGTGATTTTATATGTTTTTGGCATGTCTTCACATGATTTTAGATGGTGTGGCCCACCTGAGTTCCGTATACGGCTGATTTTTAGGGTGGCCACCTGGTTCGTGGGGACCCATCAAATGCATGGTTTTGATGGTCGAAACGCATCAAGGTGGGGCCCACAGTTGGGATCGTGAGCCCCAACCCAACCGTCCGCCCACCACGCAGCCACAGGCAGCGCCTGCGTCTTCTGACAACAGCGTTGCTGCTGTTTGTTTTTTTTTTTTTTTAGTTTTTATGTATTTCTACAGTTTTTAGTAGATGGGGCCTGCATCAGCAAGATCCACTCTAGCCATTGGTCGCTGTGGCTTGATACAAACCCATAGAGTCCAATATTAGGTTGTTTTTGATATACAGGAGCATCAGGGTGTAAATCGAAGGTAGAAACACTATTTCCTATGGTATGGCCCGCCCAGAAAAGGGATCAGCTTCATTTTTCGGCTCAACGCCTAAAATGATCTGAGGAAGAGGATGGATGGCTTGGATTTTATGGGCCTACATGAGTGCCTAAAAAAATATATTATTTTATTATTATTATTATTTTTTTAAAGCTAGCTTATGCATCAGCGCCGGTTCACACTTCTCTGTTTACCACACCATGTCCAGCGTCCAGAGACGCTGGACTGTCTACATGTGGCACAAGCACTATGGTGGGTCCCACTTGGACGTGGCCCACCTATATGTATACATATTTATACATATATATATATATATATTAATATAATATGACATATACCCTTAGTCTAGTGTGGGGATCTCCATATTCCCAAATAATGGATGGTGTGGACCACCACCTATAACGGGATGGGCCACACCGTTTGATGGACATCTATAACACACATTTGTGGGGCCCACTCCCATTATAATAGCTAGAGAGAGAGAGAGAGAGGGAGAGAGAGAGAAGAGACGTGAAGGGGAAGGGACCCCGCCACTAATGGGCCTTCCCTTATATAATGCATACATCATGTGGGTCCCACAACAAGTGGCCCTTAAAAATTGAAAACAACAGTAGATCACCCACCTTTAGGCCTCCTTGCTCCCTTAGCCTTCTATGCTCCTTGCCTTGCCTTGGACGGTGGATGATGGGGTTTGGATGGTTGAGATGGAAGATGAGAAGGTGGACCACACTTGGGAGGGAGAGGGAAGCTTGGACGTATGGAGTGTCTTGGGTTGCTTGGGAGAGAGCTTAAGAAAATGGAATAAAGGAATAAAATAAGAAAAAGAATGGATGGTATGGGGTGGTTTGAAAAATGGGTAAAAGAGGGATGGTTTAGTTTAAATTTTTTTAAAGAAGGAATGGTGCGGGAGAGAGAGGTTTGACTTGTGGGAAAAGGAGGAGTGGGGTGGCTGTACTTGGATAAGGGATGCATTTATGGTTGATTGATGAGACTTGTTGTAGAGATTCCCTCGAGATTCGCAACGCGCGGCGTTTCTTCAAAATAAGCGCAGACCGACATCTTCTAGCCTAGGTATCGGTTCGGTGCGCAAGTCACGACGTTGGAACCACGGCGACGGCGCGGTCACTATGATACAAGTTTCGGATCAAGCCGACGTCGGTGTGCGAGACCTGGTTTTGGATCACGTGCAAACATCAGTTACGGTACGAAGGTTGCCGGAATTCGACCGGAAGGACCGCGGAAGCTAACGGAACGGTACAGACTAGGATACGAGTCTTACAACTCTCCCCTCGAAATAAAAATTTCATTCTCAAAATTTACATAATCATCGCAACCGGACTTAACTCATGATAGAAGAGGAAATAAGGCATCATCAATAAAATCGGAGACAACATACATAATATAACATACAATCAATCATCAAAGAGGTAGGGATAGCGCTCTCGAATCTCAGCCTCGCGCTCCCAAGATGCCTCGTCAACAGAATGGTGACCCCACTGAACCTTCACCAAGGGGATTACCTTAGTTCGAAGGACCTGCTCCTTCCGATCAAGGATATAAACTAGCTGGTCAATGTAAGAAGCGTCCTCACGAACCTCCAACGGCTGCCAATCGATAACAGGAACTATGTCTGATCCACACTTCCTCAACATAGAGAAGTGAAAAATATTGTGGACGCTAGACAACTGAGATGGCAAGGCAAGCCGATAGGCCATGACACCAATGCGCTCAATGATCTCGAAAGGTCCAATGAATCTCGGGGCAAGCTTGCCCTTCGCTCTAAATCGAACTACACCCTTCATGGGGAAGACCTTGAGATACGCATGGTCCCCTACATCAAACTCCAAGGGACGACGCCGGCGATCAGCAAAACTCTTCTGCCAGCTCTAAGCTGTGCGCATCCTCTGCCTGATGATATCGATAACCTCTGATGTCTCCTGCATAAGCTTGGGATCTAGGAGACGCTGCTCTCCAACCTCGGTCTAACAACTCGAAGATCTTCACAGTCTGCCATACAATGCCTCAAAAGGAGCCATACCAATGGTCACTTGATAGTTGTTGTTGTATGCGAACTCTGCCAATCGCAGATGCTCATCCCAGCTACCCTCGAAGTCAATTATGCAAGCCTGAAGCATATCCTCAAGGATCTGGTTAACCCTCTCGGTCTGGCCATCGGTTTGCGGATGATACGCAGTACTGAGCTGCAAATTAGTGCCCATAGCTCTCTGAAAGCTCCTCCAAAACTAAGATGTGAACCTCGGATCTTGGTTAGAAACGATCGAGACCAGAACGTCGTGCAGTCTCACAATCTCTTTAATGAATAACCTCACAAGCTGATCCAAAGGCCAAGTCACACGAATCGCAAGGAAATGTGCCGACTTCATCAGACGATCGATGACAACCCAGATGACATCATGACCGGGCTGAGTCCTCGGCAAACCCATAATAAAATCTGTACATACGTGCTCCCACTTCCACGTTGGGATGCTTAATGGCTGCAATAGACCAGGGGGTCTCTGATGATCGGCCTTAACACGTTAGCATGTGTCACACTCGGCCACGAAACTGGCAATCTGGCGCTTCATCCCCACCCAAAAATACTGTTTCCTCATATGACGATACATCTTCGTCGAGCCAGGGTGGATAGGAAACTGCGATCGATGTGCCTCGGTCATAAGATCTCTGCATAACTTGGGAATATTCGGGACACATAATCGGCCTCTGAAGCGAAGTCCACCATCAGCACCAATCTGCCAATCTGTCTGACTCTCAGATGTTGCCTCTGCTCGATAATCCTGTAACGACTCATCTATCTGCTTAGCCTCGATCACCCTTGCGACAAGAGAGGGTTGAATCGACAGGCTCTATAGCTGAACGATAGAAGACTGCAGACCAAAATTAAAGTCGTACTCTGCTATATCCTCGAGTATCCTCCACTCCTGAATCATCATATGTGCCACTAGGACTCGTAGCTAACAGCTGAGGGCATCCGCCACCACATTCGCCTTACTTGGGTGGTATTGGAGGTCAAAATCATAATCCTTCAGGAGCTCCATCCAGCGTCTCTGCCCCATGTTTAGCTCGGACTGAGAGAATAGATACTTCAAGCTCTTGTGGTCAGAGAAGAGCTCAAAGCTGACCCCATAAAGATAGTGTCTCCACACCTTCAGTACGAAGACGACTGCTGCCAGCTCGAAATCATGCGTAGGGTAGTTCAACTCATGGACCTTGAGCTGACGAGACGCGAAGGCTACAGGCCTGCCGTGCTACATCAGGACAGCACCTAAACCAATACGTGAGGCATCGGTAAATACAATAAATCCATCACTCCAAAAGGGAAGAGTGAGGACAGGAGAGGACATCAGATGGTCCTTCAGCTCCACAAATGCTCGCTCACAGGCGTCACTCCAAATAAACTCTGCGCCCTTCCGAGTCAACCTGATCAACGGGGCTGCAATGCGGGAGAAGCCCTCAATGAAACGTCGATAGTATCCCGCTAAACCAAGGAAACTGCAGATCTCGGACGCAGTCGTGGGCTGGCTCCACTGACGCACTGCCTCAACTTTCGAGGGGTCCACTGCAACACCCTCCCTCGTTACCACGTGACCGAGGAATCTCACCTCCTCCTGCCAAAATTCGCACTTCTCTAGCTTCGCATACAACTGGCGGGCGCGGAGGGTCTGCAATGCGATCTCCAGATGCTGCATATGATCCTCACGGGTCCTCAAATATGTCAGAATGTCGTCGATGAAGACCACTACAAACTGATCGAGATATGGACGGAAGACCTCGTTCATCAACTGCATGAAGACCGCGGGTGCATTGGTCAGTCCAAAGGACATGACCTGAAACTCAAAATGACCGTAACGCGACCTGAAAGCCATCTTTGGGATGTCCTCCTCTCGGACACAAATCTGATGATAACCGGAACACAGGTCAATCTTCGAAAAGAACTGTGCACCCTGCAACTGATTAAACAAATCATCTATCCTCAGGAGTGGTTACTTATTCTTAATTGTGACCCGGTTGAGCTCGCAGTAATCCACACAGAGCCTCAACGAGCCATCCTTCTTCCCGACGAAGAGTACCGGCGCTCCCTACGGAGAACTGCTTGGACGAATAAATCCCAACTCACGTAACTCGTCCAACTGTCGCTGCAGCTCACGCAACTCCATTGGTGCCATACGATACGGGGCCTTCAAGATAGGCACAAGATCTGGCTCGCCCTGGAAACGTGGAACTCAATATGATGGTGTGGCAGTAATCCCGGAATATCCTGGAACAAGTTGGGGAAGTCACAGACCACCGATAACTGATCAATACACAAGGCAACGGGCTCCTTGATTGCATACGACATTAAACAAGACAACGACTCTCCTCGGGGCTCTGCAATGAACTGAAACTACGGCAAGCTTGGTATGCAGAATGTGACCATCCTCGCGGAACAGTCCATCACGGTGTGGTACTCGACAAGCCAATCCATGCCCAAGATAACATCGAAGTCAGACATCGACAGCACAAATATATCGACAGCCAAAAAGATATCACCGACCAGAACCGAGCAAGATGAACAAAAATGGCCCAATACTGTGGTCTTTCCTAAGGGCGTCGACACGGTCAACCCCTCGCGAGCAGACTCTGTCGGGAATCCAGTCGATCGACAAAAATCCTCAGACATAATTGAGTGCGAAGCACCGGAATCAAATAATACTTGAGCGATGGATGAAGGACTGGAAGTATACCCTCGACAACTCCTTCGGATGACTGTGGGTCCTACTGAGCCACGTAGATACTAGTCTGAGCTGGCTGGGGAGGTACCTGTCCCCTCTAAGGTCCCTGGTGCTGCTGCTGCCTTTGCGGCGGCCTATACTGCTGTCTCTGTTGCTGCTGGGGTCTCGGTGGCTGAGGTGGCAGTGGACGCTGCTGATGGGGTCGCTGCTGTACTGGAGGCTGCTGCTGAGGTCGCTGTTGTGCTAGAGGCTGCTGTGGTGCTCTCGACGACTGTAGATGAGGGCGAGGGCACTCAGATAGGTGGTGCCCTGTACCACCGCATCCAAAACAAGCCCCTGTAAACAGTTACTGGGGTGGTGCTGGAGGCGTTGCTGGTGCTCTAGTAGGTGGGTGGCTCCTGTACCTCTGTGGCTGCCGATGCTGCTGGGAGCTACTGGAGGGGGCCCGCCTCTTCTAATTTTGACCCCTCCTCTGATCTCGGTCGCTGTACGCGCCGGCCACTCAGTCTCGTAAATCTGGGCCCTCCGCACTACTACCTGAAAAGTCAGGAGCTCGTGTCTAATCATACGGCCTCGAAGACCGTAACGTAAGCCGTTCTCGAAACGGCGGGCCTTCTGCCCCTCATCGTCACCATATATGGCGCGAACCTCGATAGTGCCACAAAATGGGCCACGTACTGTGCCACGGTCATGTCCCCCTGCACCAGTCTCTAACTCCAGTGCTCTCTGACGTCATATGTGGTCAGGGAAATACTGCTCCTCGAATCGATCGATAAAGTCCTCCTATGTCCAGATATAGTCAGGTCCTACGACGCGAGTAACGGAGGTCCACTAGTGCTCGGCCTCTCCCTGGAAAAGAAACACTACTAACCGGACTCGCTGCCTGGTCGTACATGACATGGTATCGAAGATCTTCTCCACATCGGAGCACCACCTCTCAGCTACTGTCGGATCTGGCTCGCCCTGGAAACGTGGAGGATCAAGTTGTCTGAACTCACGAAGAAGGGCGCTCGCGCGCTCCTGCTTGGCTGGGCTGGAGAAACAACTGGGCACCTGCCCTGCCCCTGAAGTGTAGTCGTTACGGCATGCAACATCTGCTGTAGGTGCGAGGCACTCACAGGCACAGTCGGATCCGCACAGGCCTCGGGTGGAGGAATGACATCCTCAAGCTGGGGAGCAGGGATCTCTAGCGGTGGAACGGGAGGCGTAGGTGGTAAAGTTGGAGCCTCAGGCGGAGGAGCGGGAGTTGATCGGGTCACTCGCTTCCGCGGTATGTCCTATAGGAAAGAACAATGACGCCAATCACCCTTGAGAATCACACTCAGAACCTAATCGCCCAAAACTCTTAGCAAATATGTGATGTCGTTCTCGGTTACTCCTAAGTTATGCTCTGATACCAACTTCTGTCATGCCTCGAACTCAGAAATAGGGTTCACAAAATTTTTGATCACCGAATCCGGTACCAATAGCCTCCATAGAACCTCATTTTCGGCTCCCGGCACTCATTTACTAGGTTTCGATCCTGAGATACTACAAAGAGGATTTATAATCATCAGTCTGATTCATAATGAGCATAACCAAAAGTATAACCCACGAACAATAACCACAAGAACACCATCACAAAATCCACTATGATTAAAAACTTTTAAATACAGTGCGTATGAAAAGAAAATACAATATAACAAAAGTAACAAAACTCTAAAAGCTCGGCTGCATGCTCCAACTATGGCGAGTCTATGGCTGCGACTGCATCCTGGCGTCACCTGCACGCATCAATCGTGCATAAGCTTATAGAAAGCTTAGAAGGTGGTGTAAGTGTGTGCGCAATATAAGCGTGCTCAGAATGCAATACCTATCCGGCACGTCGATAGCGGACCCATTCGTGAACTGGTCAAACTCAGCCTAGTATTACCCCCTACCCTCGGGCGAGTAAGGCCACATCCCTTTCCGACCGACCACCACACAGTGGGAGACGCGGCCTTCTGGTATTTGGCCCTCGTGTGCTCATATATCCACTCGGTCTCGACGTTGGAGTCATCCTTTGGTACCATCGGGTTTAAGGATTTTCACCCAGGGACATTTATGGTGGCCCGATGCTTAGTAACTATATTTTTAGTATCCAATCCATCCACCCATGATGTGTCTATGGAAGCTATGACCCTGATGTCGCTAGCGCATACAATAATCATAATCACACAAATACAAGTGCATGAATCATACTATCAGACATGCAACAATCCTACGCATACCGAGCGCTCATGTGGGGCGACTCCGCCTATCAAGAAGCCCATAAACGATCTGCCCGAAGGCATATGCTATGATCAGTCACTTCTATTATCAGGCATACATATGGTGTATATGATCATGAATCATGGATCTATACTATACATGTTATGTGGTGATGAGCTCTGATCAAAATGAAGGTGGGCCTAGACGGACTATATGCTACAGGTATAGGCCTATTAATGGGCCCTAGGGAGAGAGTGACAATGCGGACATTTGACCAACATCATCCTTACAATGTGGACATCAAACCATCATTGCTCCTAAGGTGTAGCCCGCTATAAAATCAACACATATACCATGGCGGAATCATACTACAATGGGCCTTATGTACATCCTATAGGGCCTTGACCCATGGGCTTCCAGTACATCAAATGGGCCTCATTCATGGGTCTCGTATATATATCAAGGTGGGCCTCAATGACGGGCCACAAATGCATCAACATGGGCCTTGCATACATGGGTCTCGCATACATCACAATGGGCTTATACAATTTAAGGTGGGCCTCGACAATGGGCCTTAAAATAATTTTCAAAATGATTGGATGATTTGGATAAAACACACGCATCATGGTGGGGCCCACACTAATGGAGGGTGTGGATTACAATACATACATAAGTGGGTCCCATGTGGGGCCTACCATAATGTTTATTTACATCCAATCTATCACACGGTCAGGGAGCCCACCGTAATGATTTTTTTTATTATATATATATATTTATCACGTGGACAAGGAGCCCACAGTGATGTGGTCCACAAATCCAGCCCGCTCATTATGTGTGTCCCACTTGGCTGAGGGTACAGACCAAGTTTCAGCCGCATCCAAATTTCAAGTAGGCCCCACAAGTGATTTTATATGTTTTTGGCATGTCTTCACATGATTTTAGATGGTGTGGCCCACCTGAGTTCCGTATACGGCTGATTTTTAGGGTGGCCACCTGGTCCGTGGGGACCCATCAAATGCACGGTTTTGATGGTCAAAATGCATCAAGGTGGGGCCATAGTTGGGGTTGTGAGCCCCAACCCAACCATCTGCCCGCCACGCAGCCGCAGGCAACGCCTGCGTCTTCTGACAGCAGCACTGCTGCTGTTTGTTTGTTTTTTTTTAGTTTTTATGTATTTCTGCGGTTTTTAGTAGATGGGGCTCGCATCAGCAAGATCCACTCCAGCCAGTGGTCCCTGTGGCTCGATACAAACCCATAAAGTCCAATATTGGGCTGTTTTACAGGAGCATCAGGGAGTAAACGAAGGTAGGAACACTGTTTCCTATGGTATGGCCCGCTAAGAAAAGGGATCAGTTTCATTTTTTAGCTCAACGCCAAAATGATATGAGGAAGAGGATGGATGGCTTGGATTTTATACATACATCCAGGTGGGGCCTACATGTGTGCCCAAAAAAATATATTATTTTATTATTATTATTATTTTTAAAAGCTGGCTTGTGCATCAGCGCCGGTTCACACTTCTCTGTTTACCACACCACGTCCAGCGTCCAGAGACGCTGGACGGTCTACATGTGGCACAAGCACTGTGGTGGGTCCCACTTGGACGTGGCCCACCTATATGTATACATATTTATACATATATATATTAATATAATATGACATATACCCTTAGTCCAGTGTGGGGATCTCCATATTCCTAAATAATGGATGGTGTGGACCACCACCTGTAATGGGATGGGCCACACCGTTTAATGGACATCTATAACACACATTTGTGGGGCCCACTCCCATCATAATAGCTAGAGAGAGAGAGCGAGAGACGTGAAGGGGAAGGGACCCCGCCACTAATGGGCCTTCCCTTATATAATGCATACATCATGTGGGTCCCACAACAAGTGGCCCTTAAAAATCGAAAACAACGGTAGATCACCCACCTTTAGGCCTCCTTGCTCTCTTAGCCTTCTATGCTCCTTGCCTTGCCTTGGACGGTGGATGATGGGGTTTGGATGGTTGAGATGGAAGATGAGAAGGTGGACCACACTTGGGAGGGAGAGGGAAGCTTGGACGTATGGAGTGTCTTGGGTTGCTTGGGAGAGAGCTTAAGAAAATGGAATAAAGGAATAAAATAAGAAAAAGAATGGATGGTATGGGGTGGTTTGAAAAATGGGTAAAAGAGGGATGGTTTAGTTTGAAATTTTTTAAAGAAGGAATGGTGCGGGAGAGAGAGGTTTGACTTGTGGGAAAAGGAGGAGTGGGGTGGTTGTACTTGGATAAGGGATGCATTTATGGTTGATTGATGAGACTTGTTGTAGAGATTCCCTCGAGATTCGCAACGTGCGGCGTTTCTTTGGAATAAACGCAGACCGACATCTTCTAGCTTAGGTATCGGTTCGGTGCACAAGTCACGACGTTGGAACCGTGGCGACGGCACGGTCGCTATGATATAAGTTTCAGATCGAGCCGACGTCGGTGTTTGGGACCTGGTTTAGGATCACGCGTAAATGTTGGTTACGGTGCGAAGGTTACCGAAATTCGACCGGAAGGACCACGGAAGCTAACGGAATGGTACGGACTAGGATACGGGTCTTACACCATTAGTGTGGCCCATTGATGATGCCCACTTGATGTATATAAGGCCCATGTGTAGGGCTCACCTATTGTGGATTTGAGGCCCATAGGCGGGGTCCATTGTGACGTATTCATGGCCTCTGGGCAAGGCCCATTGTGATGTATTCGAGGCCCATGGTTGAGGCCCAATGCGAGGTATGTATGGCCGTAGCATTGTGTGTGGATCCTTTGTATGGGCCACTCCTTGGGAGCAATGTTGGTTAAATGTCCACTTTGATTGGCAATGACGGTTAGATGTCCTCATTGTGACCTTCCCTTAAGCCTTGTTAGGTTGATTATCCTGACTGATTTGTCAATTCTGAGTATCTATTGATTTTAATTATCGTGGCTGATTGACCGATTAGTGATCGAGGCTGGATATCGTGACTGATTTGTTGATTTTGAGTATTGATCAATTTTGATTGTCGTGGCCGATTGACCAATTAGCGATCAAGGTCGGTTATTGTGACCAATTTGCTAATTCTGAGTATCGATCGATTTTGATTATCATGGCCGATTGACCGATTTGCGATCGAGGCTAAATATCATGACCGATTTGCCGATTTTGAGTATTGATCGATTTTAATTGTTGTGGCCGATTGACCGATTAGCGATCAAGGCCAGTTATCCTGACCGATTTACCGATTCTGAGTATCGATCGATCTTGGTTATTGTGGCCGATTGACCGATTAGCGATTGAGGCCGGATATCGTGACTGATTTGCCAATTTTGATTGTTGTGGCCGATTCACCGATTAGCGATCGAGGCCGATTATCATGACCGATTTTCCGATTCTGAGTATCGATCGATTTTGATTATCGTGGCCGATTGACCGATTAGCGATGGAGGCTGGATATTGTGACTCATTTGCCAATTTGAGTATTGATCGATTTTAATCATCGTGGCCGATTAACCGATTATCGATCAAGGCTGATTATCATGACCGATTTACCGATTCTGAGTATCGATCGATTTTGATTATCGTGACCGATTGACCGATTAACGATTGAGGCCGGATATCGTGACCGATTTGTCGATTTTGAGTATTGATCGATTTTGATTGTCGTGGCCGATTTACCGATTAGCGATCGAGGCCGGTTATCATGACCGATTGTCGATTCCGATCAAGGCCGATTGTCGAGGCCGAGTATTAAGGCCAATTCCGATTTGTCGAGGCCGATTGTATAGGCCGATTCCAATTGTCGAGGCCGAGTATCGAAGCCAATTCCAATTTGTCGAGGCCAATTGTATAGGCCGATTCCGATTGTTGAGCCCGATTTCGATTGCCAAGGCCGATTGTCGAGACTTATGTGATGTACATGAGGCCTATGTGATGAGGCCCAATGTGGTGCATTTGAGGGCCAGGCGATGGAGCCCATTGTGATGTATATTAGGCCCATGTGAGAGGCCTATCGTGATGTGTATTAAGCTCTTGAGTGAGGCCATGGATCCACTATATGTTAGGCTTTATGTGGTCCATTCCTTGGGGGCAACGTTGGTTAAATGTCCACATTGTTGAGGCCGATTATGAGTACATGATAGCATAGCATCATGATACATGCCTATGCGCATCATCTGCATGTTTGTTATGAGACGTGGTTGATCATTGCATATGTCATTGAGCATGTTGTTATGAGACTCCCCGATAGGCGGAGGTTATCTCACATGAGCGCACGGTATACGCAGGATTGATGCATGACTAGATTGTATTACTCATGCATCTTGCTTATGTATTGTGATTACTGTAGGCCCTAGCGACATTAGGGGTGTAGCATCCACAGGTATTTCGTGGATGGCCAGATGGGACACCGAAAATCTGTTCTACATGGGGTGTTATAGATATACTTAGGTGAAAGTCCCTAAACCCTCTTGGTTCCAAAGGTTGCTCCAACGTCTAGACCGAGTGGATGCATGAACGCATGAGGGCCGTATACCGTTAGGCCGTGTCTCCCACTGTGTCGTGGTCGGTTAGAAGGGGGTATGGCCTTACCTGCCCGAGAGGAGGGGGCAATATTAGGCTGAGTCTAACCAGCTCGTGGAATGGGTCCGCTATCGACGAGTCGGGCCGATATTGGTAGGTGAATAGTGAGGTCTCTTCCACTCACCTTGTTGCGCGTGATGGGGCAGTAACCTGGTTTGGAGTGTAATAGACCCCAGTGATTTTTCAGAGAGTAACCATACTGATATGTGGACTTATTGATTAGGAGTTGCATATTCATATATTCATTTCATTCACTATCCACTTGGGTTGGTGGTGTGCAACTAATTGTTGTGTACCTTTGTATGGCCAGGGTTTCGGTTGGGCACGCTACTAACCTGAGATCAGGAGTCTACTACATTGAGTCTGGCTATCCAAATTTAGGTATGAGACTAGTTTGGATAGAAGTCCCTTGTGATGGACCCCGTAGCCTGCGATACTACGTACTATCATCTCGACTTCACACTCCAGCTTGATCATTTCATTCGCATCGCATTGCATCTTCAGCACATAGCATTTGGTTTACTGTGCTTCTATATTGCATAACATAATTAAGGTTAACGATATTCGTGGACTTGGTATCTGATATTTGGCTTACTATGTCTCCCCATTGCATAACTGATCTATATTGCTTCCTCAGTATATGATATTGGTTTATTATATTCTTGCTTCGCATAGCCTGGATAAGGCTGATGGTATTTATGGGTTTATCAGCATGTTTTTGCATTACTCTGATATTGTATGATTTATTAACATGCTCGTATTATTGATAACAATTATAGACTTGTCAGTATTTTCACTTACTCTGATTACTTTGATATTGAATACTTGACACTTACCTTGTACACACACTTACACCACCCTCTAAGCTTTCCATAAGCTTATGCACGATAGATGCGTGCAGGTGATATTAGGTTGCAGCAGTGTTGAGCTTGGAGCGTGCAGCGGTCTCCTGGAGCTTGATTTTCGATTTATGTATTTTTCCTTTTAGTATTGTACTTAATGATTATATTAGTAGATATGTGATGATGATATTGCCTTTGTGAATTGGGTAATCTTGTGGTTATGCTTATTACAAGTTAAATGTATATATATAAAAAATCCTCCTTATAGGATTCCAGGATCGGAATCTGGCGTATGGACGCTAGGAGCCGAGAATGGGGTACTACGGAGGCTGTCGGCACCGGATTCGGCTATCGGGATTTCTGTGAATCCGATTTCTGGGTTTGGGGCGTGACATGATCAATCAGAGGTATGGACATATCCTCTGAATCAAACTTCTTAACAAATGGCTTTAAATGATGTCCATTCACTTTGAAAACATTGCCATTTGTTAGATTCTTTATCTTGACGGCCCTACGAGGATAGACATGAGTAACAACGAAAGGGCTGGTCCAATGAGATCAAAGTTTTTCCAGAAAAAGATGTAACCGAGAATGTACAGAAGGACTCTTTGACCGGTTATGAATGATTTTCGAATGATGTTTCTGGCATGAAATGCCTTTATCTTGTCCTTGTAAATTCTCGAGTTCTCATAAGCATTGTTTCGGATTTCCTCAAGTTCATTTAATTGAAGCTTGCACAGTGAGCCAGCGTTGTCCACGTTAAAGTTTAGATTTTTGATAGCCCAGTAGGCTCTATGCTCTAGCTCCACAGACAAGCAGTAAGCTTTCCCATAGATAAGTCTAAAGGGAGACATTCCAATGGGGGTCTTAATGTTGAGAAGTGGAGCCACATCTAGGGCCGCGCACGACCGGTCGTGGCCCCTGCTCAATCGGTCGTGGAGCCCGCTCGACCGGTCGTGACCAGTCATGGACTGACACGACTCGAACTCCAGCGAGCATCAGTTTTTTAGGTCCGAGGTGCTCAACCGGTTGTGAGCCATGCACGACCGGTTATGGGGTCCGCTCGATCGGTTGTGCAGTCTGCTCGACAGGTCGTGGTTACGCAAATTTGTTTCCGAATCTGATGCGGATTGCGGAAAATTGTGTCGCCTTTCGTAAGGGTGCGAAAGGTAAGTTGCCAAAACTATAAATTGGGGTCCCTAGGGCTATTCTAGGGTTAAGGTGAATATTGAGGAGTTATTCTAAGGTGTGGGCAAGGGATTTTCTATGTTCTTCCAAGAGAGAGGTTAGTATATTGCCTTGTAATCTTCGTTCTTCATAGTGAAAGTTTGCATCCGTGGTTTTTTACCCTAGTTTGGAGTTTTTCCACGTATATCTTGTCTTGTGGTTTGTATGGATTGCTTTGATTTGTTTCTAGTTTATATTTCTTCTTGTTTATCGTTTGTGGGTGAGGCCTGAGTTTGGATCTAGGCTCACTGCATAGTTGGCATGCTGCGTAACAACTGGTATCAGAGCTATTGGTTTAGTTCTATTAGAGCGATGATGGAAGAAGGGAAAACTAGAATTGAGAAGTTTGATGGTTCAAACTTTACCTTCTGGAAGATGCAGATGGAGGATTATCTATATCAGAAGGACCTCTATATTCCTCTAGGAGGAAAGGAGAAGAAACTAGAAAAGATGACAAATGATGAATGGGTTTTACTGGATAGGAAGGCTTTAGGAACGATCCGACCCTCTTTGTCTAAGAGCATCGCCTTCAACATATCCAAGGTGAAAACTACAAAAGAATTAATGGAAGCCCTAGCCACCATGTATGAAAAATCCTCTATGTCTAATAAGGTTCATCTTATGAAATAGTTATTCATCATGAAGATGTTAGATGGTGGGAGCGTGGCTGAACATCTAAACGAGTTTAATATAGTCACCAGCCAGTTAGAATCCGTTGGCATTGTTTTTGTGGATGAGGTCAGGGTGTTATTGATCTTGTTCAGTTTGTCAGATAGTTGGGATGGTTTGGTGATTACTGTGAGCAATTCCTCAGGGTCAACAAAGCTGAAATTTGATGATGTGGCCGGTCTAATTCTGAGCGAAGAATCTAGAAGAAAGACATCAGGAGTTTCAGGAGATTCAGGGAATGCTCTAAAAGTTGAAGGAAGAGGAAGATCGATGAACAAAGGAGGCAATAAACACGGGCGTTCTAAATCGAGGAAGATGTCCAAGGGACCGAAAGATAAAGACGGGTGTTAGCATTGCGGCAAGAAGGGGCATATGAAACTTGATTGTAAGGTGCTCAAGAAATAAGAAGGAAGCTCTCAAGGTGGGAAGGATTCAGTGAATCTATCTGAGGAGAGCGACACAGAGGCGTTGATCTTGTCTCTTGATGCGAGGAATGAGTCTTGGGTTATAGACTCGAGTACTTCATTTCATGCCACCTCATATAAGGAAGTTCTGCATGATTATGTGTCAGGTGACTTTGGAAGAGTCTACCTAGGTGATGATGAGCCATGTAGTATTGTTGGAAAGGGAGATGTTCATATAAATTAGAAAGACAGAATGACGTTGAAATTAAAGGATGTCAGACATGTACCGAGTTTGAGAAGGAATCTGATCTCAATGGGGCAGTTGGCCGATACCGGTTATGTGACGACATTCACCAGTGATTCCTGAAAGATCACAAAAGGTGTCTTGGTGATATCTCGAGGCAAAAAGGAAGGTATTTTGTACTTGACTTTAGGATCATATAGTTCACTTGCAGTCGCATCAACTGGAGTGAATGGGCAGTTATGGCATCAGAGGTTGGGACATATGGGTGAGAAAGGGATGAAAGTTCTATTGTCAAAAGGGAAGCTACCAGAGCTGAAGTCTATTGACTTCGAATTCTGCGAGGACTGCGTGTATGGCAAGCAGAAGAGGGTAAGTTCAAGATGACGGGATGCACTCCAAAGACACATCTGTTGGAGCTTGTACACACTGATGTGTGGGGACCGATACAGGTATTATCTCTTGGTAGCTCACGTTATTTTGTTTCTTTTATTGATGATGCTAGTAGAAAACTGTGGGTCTATTTCTTAAAGAATAAATCTGATGTATTTGATGTATTTAAGAAGTGAAAAGTTATGGTAGAAAACGAGATAGGTAAAATAGTAAAATGTCTCAGATCTGATAATGGGGGAGAGTACTGTGATAAGAGGTTTGAGGAGTATTGTGCAACAAATGGAATTAAACATCAGAAAATGATTCCAGGGACATCACAGCAGAATGGTATGGCTGAGCGCATTAATAAGACCATCCTTGAGCACGCCAGGAGCATGAGGTTACATACAGGGTTGTTCAAGACCTTTTGGGTAGATGCTGTGAATACTGCCACATATCTTATCAATAGAAGTCCCTCAGCACCACTGGATGGTGAGCTACCAGAAGAAACGTGGACTAGGAAAGAAGTGAGCCTTGCACATCTTAGAGTGTTCGGTTGCACTTCATATGTTCACATTAATGCAAAGCACAGAAACAAGCTGGATGCGAAGTCCAAGAGGTGCATGTTTATAGGTAACGGGCAGCATGATTTTGGCTACAGATTTTGGGATATAAAAAATAGAAAAATCATCAGAAGCAAGGACGTAATCTTCAATGAAAAAGTGATGCATAAGGACAGTGTGTAAGAAAATAAGGCCGAGGAGAAAGAATTCGTAGATTTAGAAGAGTTACAGGACATGAGTGTTACAGCACCACATGATGATCATGCATAGGAGCATTATGAGGCAGAGCCGCATACACCAGTTGTAAGGAGGTCTACTCGGAAGATGAGATCCATGATCCATTACTCACCCTCCTTACATTATCTACTGCTGACAGATAATGGTGAACCAGAATATTTTGAAGAGGTGTTACAGTCAGATACACGGGTTAAGTGGGAGCAGGCCATCGATGAGGAGATGGACTCTCTTGAGTCCAATCGTACATGGGAGCTAGTCACTCTACCCAAGGGTAAGAAAGCTCTTCTTAACAAGTGGGTTTACAGACTGAAGGAGGAGCATGATGGTTCGAAACGGTACAAGACTAGATTGGTTGTGAAAGGGTTTCAATAAAAGGCAGGTATCGATTTTACTGAAATATTTTCACCTGTGGTGAAAATGTCTATGATTCGCATGGTCTTGAGTATAGTGGCTACAGAGGACTTACATCTAGAGCAACTAGATGTTAAGACAGCCTTTCTTCGTGGGGACCTTGAAGAAGAGATATATATGCATCAGCCGATAGGATACGTGACACTAGGAAAGGAGAATGAGGTGTGCAGACTAAAGAAGAGTCTATATGGCTTGAAGCAGGCCCCGAGGCAGTGGTATAAGAAGTTCGACATTTCATGTTAGGAAACAGTTATAGGAGATTTCATGCTGACCACTGTTGCTATTTGAAGAACTTTGATATGTTATACATCATCCTTCTTCTATATGTTGATGACATGCTTATGGCCAGATCAAGCATAAAGGACATCTCAGATCTCAAAAGACAACTGTTTAGAGAATTTGCCATAAAGGATTTAGGAGCTACAAAACAAATCCTAGGTATGAGGATAAACCGTGACAGGAAAAATAAGAAATTAATTTTGTCACAGGCAGAGTACATAGCCAAGGTACTTGATCGATTCAATATGGGAGGTGCTAAGCCGGTTAGCACTCCATTAGCCAATCACTTCAAGCTATCTAAGGAGCAAGGTGCAAAGACGCGGGAGGAACAAGATTACATGGTTAAAGTCCCATATGCGTTAGCTATTAGGAGTCTCATGTATGTTATGGTGAGCACGAGGCCAGACATTGCTTAAGCAGTGGGAGTTGTTAGCAGGTTCATGAACAACCCCAGGAAGGAACATTGGGAAGCTGTGAAGTGGATCCTTACATACCTGGTAGGTACTAAGGATGTAGGGTTGTGCTATGGTGGATCAGAAATCAAGCTACAAGCCTATGTGGATTCAGATTTGGTAGGAGATATCGATAGCAGAAGAAGCACTACAGGTTATGTCTTTACTCTGGGTAGTACTACAGTCAGTTAAGTCTCTCAATTACAGAAGATAGTATCTATCAGTATGATGGAAGCAGAATATGTTGCGGCTACAGAAGCATGCAAGGAGATGATATGGATGTAAGGTTTTATGGAGGAGTTGGGTAAGAAGCAAGTAGATTGCAAGCTATTCAGTGATAGTCAGAGTGCAATACACTTGGCTAAGAATTCAACCTTTCATTCAAGGACTAAGCATATTGCCATCAGATATCACTTCATACATTTGTTACTGGAAGATGAATCGATTGCTCTGGAGAAGATTCATACAAGTGAGAATCTTGTGGATATGCTGACTAAGGCGGTCACACGGGAGAAGTTGAAGCTCTGTTCAGCTTTGATTGGTCGTCAGGCTTGAAGACAGAGAGGTGGTGCACTCTGGATGAAGAAGACAAAGGTTTATGGTGATGTGTTTCCAAGTAGGAGATTGTTGAGAAGTAGAGCCACATCTAGGGCTGCGCATGACCGGTCGTGGCCCCTGCTGGATTGGTCATGAAGCCCGCTCGACCGGTCGTGACCAGTCGTGGACTGGCATGACTCGAACTTTAGTGAGCATCAGTTTTTTGGGTCCGAGGTGCACGATCGGCCGTGGGCCATGCACGACTGGTCGTGGGGTCCACTCTACCGGTCATACAGTCTGCTCGACCGGTCATCGTTACGCAGATTCGTTTCCGAATCTGATGCGCACTGCGGAAAATTGTGTCGCCTTTCGCAAGGGTGTGAAAGGGAAGTTGCCAAAACTATAAATTGGGGTCCCTAGAGCTATTCTAGGGTGAAGGTGAATATTGGAGAGTTATTCTAAGGTGTGGGTAAGGGATTTTCTATGTTTTTCCAAGGGAGAGGTTAGTATATTGCCTTATAATCTTCGTTCTTCATAGTGTAAGTTTGTATCCGTAGTTTTTTACCCTAGTTTGGAGTTTTTCCACGTATATCTTGTCTTGTGGTTTGTTTGGATTGCTTTGATCTATTTCTAGTTTATATTTCTTCTTGTTTATCGTTTTGGGTGAGGCCTGAATTTAGATATAGGCTCAGTGCATTGTTGGCGTGCCGTGCAACACTTAAAAGCTATATGGTAAGCCCATAAGGCATCGGTCTAACAGATTGGCCAAACCTTACGATTAGGGTTAATCATTTTTTTTTCAGAATTTCTTTAATTTACCTGTTGGAAATCTCAGCTTGCTCACTTGTCTGTAGGTGGTATGCAGTGCTCACCTTATGAGAGATGCCATATTTCTTCATTAAGTTCTCAAATGACCTATTTCAAAAGTGTGAACCTCCATCTCTAATCATGGATGGCCCGAGGCATTTTGAACCGAAAAATGATATTTTCTTTTAAGAATTGAATGACGATTCGATGATCATTATTCCGGCATGGGATCGCTTCAACCCACTTAATGACATAATCTACCACTAATAGAATATAATTGTTTCCAAAAGATTAGGGGAATGACCCCATGAAATCGATGCCTCAACAATCTAATACTTCAATGATAAGAATTGGGTTTAGTGGCATCATATTTCGACGGGACAATCCTCTCAATTTCTGACAACGCTCACAAGCTTTGCAAAACTCATGAGTATCTTTGAATATAGTGGGCCAGTAAAAGCCACACTGCAGAATTTTGGCCGTGGTTTTTTTAGCAGAGAAGTGACCACCACAGGCTTGAGAGTGATAAAAGGAGATGACACTCTAATGTTCATTGTCCGGCACACATCTCCTTAGAATTTGATCAGCGCAATATTTAAACAGATAAGGCTTATCCCAGAAAAAGTTACGTACCTCGGTGTAGATTTTTTTTTCTTATCTTGCACATCCAATGTGTCAGTGTGAAACCTGTGGTAAGATAATTTGCAATGTCAGCAAATGAAGGTAATTGGGAGAGTTTAAACAATTATTCATTAGGGAATATATCGTTTATCGGTGTTAGCTCAAGGGAATTAGGGAGGTCAAGTCTTAAAAAATGGTCAGCTACTACATTCTCTACTCCTTTTTTGTCTCATATATCCATATCATATTCTTGGAGTAGGATTCATCTTATCAAACGAGGCTTGGCATCTTTCTTAGAAAGAAGATACTTTGGCACCACATGATCAGTGTAAATGATGATCTTAGATCCGATCAGGTAGGACCTAAATTTATCCAAAGTGAACAGTATAGCTAAGAGTTCCTTCTTCGTAGTAGAGTAGTTCAATTGGGCTAAATTTAGAGTTTTACTTATATAATGAATCACATAGGCCTTCTTTTCTTTTCTCTGGACTAACACCGCCCTAATAGCATAGTCAGATGCATCACACATAATCTCAAAAGGTATGCTCCAATCGGGTGGCTGCATGATAAGTGAGATGGTCAACTTGCCTTTGAGCTTAATGAAGGCTTCTTGGCATTGCTCAGTCCACTCGTATGATGCATCCTTTTAAAGTAGAATATATAAAGGATAAGTGAGGTGGCTAAAGTCCTTTATGAATTATCTATAGAATCGGACGTGTCCTAAGAAGGATTGCACATCACATACGCTCTTGGGTGGAGGTAAGTTAGAGATGAGATCAATTTTTACCTTGTCTACTCAATTCCCTTAGATGAAATTATGTGTCCAAGCATAATTCCCTTGGGAACCATGAAATGACATTTCTCCCAATTCAGAACAAATTCTTTTTCCTCATGTCGCTTTAACACATTTTTAAGATTTTCCAAACACTCGCTGAAGGATGGACCAAAAACAAAGAAGTCATCCATGAAGACCACTAAATATTGTCCCACCATGTTAGACAATATACTCAACATGCATCGCTGAAAGGTGACGGGGGTATTACACAATCCAAATGGCATCCTTCGGTAAACAAATGTGCTATAGGGGCATGTGAACATTGTCATCTCTTAATCTTCAAGGGCTATCCCTATTTAATTATAGCCCAAATACTTGTCAAGGAAATAGTAGTAAGAATGACCAGCCAGTCGTTACAAAATTAGATCAATGAAGGGCAAAAGAAAGTGGTCCTTCCTTGTGAGAGCATTCAATTTTCTATAATTAATGCACATTCTCCAACCGGTAGTGATTCTAGTTGACACGAGTTCATTGTCAGCATTGGCTACGATGGTGATTCTAGACTTCTTAGGAACCACTTGAGTTGGACTCACTTAATGACTGTCAGATATATGGTAAATGATACCCACATCCAATAACTTAAGTACCTCTCCTTTAATCGCTTCCTTCATGTTTGGATTCAATTGACATTGTGGTTGTCAGGAGGTTTTCGCATTATCCTCTAGATGAATGCGGTAAGTACAAATCAAAGGATCAATTCCCTTAAGGTCCGCAATTGACCATCCAATGGCTCCTTTATGCTCAATAAGAGTAGAAATAAGCATACTCTCTTGCTCCTTCTCAAGGTGGGAAGAAATCACCATCAGGTATGTCTCATCTTGACCTAAGTAGACATATTTGAGATCAGCGAGAAAGGATTTTAGGTCAAGCTTCAGTGCTTTAAGGCTAGATGGTAGAGGCACCATATCGGTTTGGGGCGATTTCTCAAATTGCGGCCTCCACCTGTTAATTTCAAGTACTGACACAACATCAAGCATAACACACATCTCCCTAATTGTGTCATAATCGAAATCAGGGAGTGGGCTAAGCACATCTCTAGAGGGTCCGAGTATAGATTCAAGGTTACTCTATCTTCTACGAAAGAGTCGATTATGTTAATGTCGTGGATATCATCAACATTTCTAACTGTTTGCTCATGTTGAAAAAGATATTGAGCTCCAATGTCATATTCCCAAAAGATAATTTTATAACTTCTTTCCTACAGTTGATAATGACATTGGATGTAGCAAGGAATGGAGACTAAGAATAACAGGGATCTGAGTGCTTACATCTATGATGGGTTGAGTATCCAAAATAATAAAATCTACTAGAAAGTAGAATTTATCAACTTGGACCAACACATCTCAAGCATCCCTCTCGGTACATGGACCGAATGATTAATAAGTTGTAATGTGGTCCGAGTGAGTTTTAATTTACCAAGACCCAATTGTTCATATACTGAGAAAGGAATCAAATTAACGCATGCTCTGAAGTCAAGAAGTTCATGATCAATCTGGTGATTCCCGATTATACAGGTGATAGTTGGTTTACCAGGATCTTTATATTTTTGTGGTACATCTTGCTTGAGGATGGCACTCACTTTTTCTGTCAAATTTTTTTTCTTTTGAATACTCTGCCATCTCTTGGTTGTATATAAATCTTTCAGAATTTTGGCATAAGAGGGGATTTGTTTTACAGCGTTTAGTAGAGGTATGTTGACTTTCACTCGTTTTAGCACCTCTAGAATATCCTGTGAGTTAGCTAGAGGTTTTGGTGCAATCGACCGTTGGGGGAATAGTGCAATTGGCTTACTTACTTTTTCCAGTTCTTCCTCATATGGGGCATTGTTAGGTTTATCAATCTCAGTTTCTTCCGGGTCCTTAAGCTCTTCGGCCCTCGCCAGAATGGTTTTGTTAATAATATTCCCACTCCTAAGAGTGGTGATAGACTTATCCCGCTCCATCTAATTTGAAGAGCTTGGGTCACTTATTTCATATTGCGGTTTTGGGTTTAGGAGAAGTTGGGCCAAAAGGATCCCTTTCTCCCCAATCGAGTTTTTTTAATCAAGCCTTTGTATAGCCTTTGTAATGTCTTGAAAGGCTTACAGCATACCCTAATTAAAAAGCTCTTGATCTTGAATATATTTTAAGACCGGATCCTCTTGAGGTTTCCTTTGATCTAAAAATTTGTTAAGGATCCCTTGAGGAGTAGTAGTTTGTCCATTCCTCCAATTGTTTGGATGTTTCCTCTAGCTGGAATTGAATATATTTAAGGTGGGTCCACTGAAAGGTCTTTGGTAGTTGTTTACGGCATTTGATTGCTCATTTAATATCTGTTGAAAAGCAAGAATTTTTGGGCAATTTTCACTTATAGGTATGTTGCAAGTGCAAACAACTTCTGTAGCCTTATCAAATTTGATAGGTACTGCCTTCTTAAGTTCCATGGCCTCAATTTTCCTTGTGAGATTGGCCACTTTAGTATTTATATCATCTTCCTCTTTTAAAATATATATTTCAACCATCTCCTTTGATTGAGTAAGCTTAGAATTGGTGCTAAGTCTGGGGGAGATGTCTCATGATTATAAAATTTTTGCAAGTTTGTCAAAGTAATCCCACACATCATTGACATTCTTGTTCATGAATTTCTCATTAAACATCATCTCGACCGATTGGCACATAGGAGATGTCAGTCCATTATAGAAGAAGTTTGTTATGTGCCACGTTTCAAATCCATGTTGTGGGCATGAGCTGATAAGATCCTTGAACTGTTCCGAACATTGGAAGAAGGTCTCATCTTCCTTTTGGGTGAAGTTTATGATTGACTTCCTTATGGTGATCATCTTATGGTATGGAAAGAATTTCTTTATGGACTCCCTTGTCATGTCGTTCCATAGGCCAATGGATCGTGGACATAGTAAGTGCAGTCATGTTTTAGCTTTCTCTTTTAAGGAGAAGGGAAAGATTTTTAGCCTGATCGTGTCCTCAGACACATTAGGGAAGTGTATAGTGGCTATTATCTCATCAAACTATTTCATGTGTAGGTATGGACTTTCAGATTCAAGTCCATAGAACTTCAAAAGGAGTTGGATCACTCTTGGCTTAATATTCATATTTCTTGCATTGTTTGGAAAAATCATGCAAGAAGATATGCTCCCTCTTGCCAGTTGTAAATAATCTCATAGAGTACGAGGCATGGGTGATGATGCACCTCATTCTCATCCTGGGCTTTCTCAACTAAGTGTTAAGGTTGATGTGTAACCATAACCTCTGTTGACTCTAAGGATCACGAACACACTTGGGAATAAAACACTCGCAGCCCTCGAATAACTTAAACAACTATACCTAAAAAGAAAACTAAAGAAAATAAGAAATATAGAAAAGATAAGAGAGAGTTGGAGAGAAGTTACCCGATTAGAGTTGCTATATTAGGATTCTACAAAACAGAAAAATGAAGTTAGTTTTTAAAAATAGAAAATCCTAACCTAAGAACAAATAAAAAATTAACCCTAATCTTAAACTAATTTTAATAATAATTAATCTCAAAAAATGTAGCCGTAGTCCTCGGCAACGGTGCCAAAAACTTGTTCACAACCCTAAGTGCAGGGTCGTGATGTAGTAATAACTCAATGAGACCGAGGTCGAATCCATAGGGAATAAACTTGTACGTATTCTAAAAATAACTAGAAGCAGAACTAGAATTGGAAACTTATCTAAATTTTGGAATAAAAGAAGTAATCTTGAATGAGTATCAAAAATCAAAAGGGAAACTAGAGTGTCATGGATCCACTTGTAGCTATCAGGATATTACCTTACTTGATTCAATAAACACAACTGGAATTGAACTCTTATCCTATCCAATTGGAAGATAAAATAATTGAAGTATAATCTAAACTTTGCATTGAATTAATTCTCACATGAAGGAGTATTGTGATGATTGGAAGGGATTCCATCATCCAACCATGCCCAGGAGATGATGTTGAACAACAAGATTTACCGATATCACAATCTTAGAAGGGAAAGGAATATATTCAAAGCTACGCAGCGTTTATTATAATTTTAGTCACAATAAACCATAGAAAACTGAAAAATATTCCTTAAATTCAAACTAGAAATCAATGAAGTTCAACATAGACAAGAATCAAAGCAAAATAAACATCCGAACATGGTACAAGCTTCACCTCTTAGCTCTAGCTAAGAGATTAGCCTGAGAAGACTAACATCCTAGAAGAAAAACAAAAAGATCTACTGGAACCCATGAAGAAATTGAAGCAAAAAAATATCATCAATGCTCCACCTAGGCCTCCTTTCCCTTTCCAAACCCTAAAAGATACTTTAGAATAGCCTGGGGACTCCTTTAAATAGTTTGGCAACTAAAATTTTTACTCCAAGTTGGAAAAATCCACAAACCACCTCAAATTTACGCTCCATGTAAACTCTGCATAACACCTTCGATGTATCGAACAACCTTCGATTGCACCTTCGATGCCATAAAAAATTGGTCCAGAAATGTCCAATGAGTTAGCTTGAGAAATCATGAAATTCTCGATTGCATCAAACTGGCTTCGATTGCACATTGGATGCCATCGAAGTCTATTTTAAAATTATTTCAAAACTATGTTTTTTTTACCCTAAAATTTCATAACATATTTTTTCAGGCCAATTTTCAGGATTCCTTTTCTTCTCTTCAAATATTCGATTCTCTTCATTCCTCACTTGGTTTGCTTAGATCTTTAGCATGTGAATTCTTCATTAATGATTCCAAATCTCCAATTCTTTGTTATCTTCCTTTGAACTCTAAATCCATCCTATTAAGTGAATATTTATCATAAGCCTTTGAATCACCTCGCATGACAAAAATGTATATAATTAAATCAAAGTATCAATTAAATGTCAGGAAAACTAATGTAATTGAAGGGTTAAATATGCAATATTTGTGTCTCAGCACCATGCCACATGGACCTTTACATTTCTAATGAGGCCTGTTGTTCGGTTCCAACTCTTTACATATAATGTGCCAATTAAGGCCGATTATCTCATAAAATGTTTGATAAAATGTTCATGTATTTAGCCTAGTAGGACACACTAATAACATGCTTAGTGTAATGGATATCATGCCCAATTATATGCCCATATACATCATTTATATGCCTTTTGTGGATTACGTTTTTCATAGTATATGCCATTCGGCTTGAGACACTTAGGGGACTCTATATGAGATAGGGTCACCCCGCATGATTCATGCGATATGCGCAGGTTTGATGCATGCTTTGGATAGTATGATTCATGCATTCCACACTATGTGTGACAGATGCATCTACTCCCTAGAGACACTAGGGAGGTGGTCTCATAGCCTTGTTTTATACGGTGGATGATGGACACCAAAAATTACTGATATTACAGAGCATCACAAGCATCCCTGGGTGAAAGTTCCTAAACCTTGTGGTATTAGTAAGGTGCTCCAAAGTTTATACCGGGTGGATTCATGAGCGCACTATGGTTGGATATTGGTAGGCCGTGTCTCTCACTATGTCAGGGTTGGTTGGAAGGGGGTTTGACCTTACACGCCCCCATGCAGAGGGCTATATGATAGGTTGAGTTCAACTAGCTGGTGAAATGGGTTTTCTATCGACGAACCGAGTGGTGTTTATGTACCACTAATGAGGCGGATTGTGAGGTATTTTTCACTCGCTTGGTATTGCGCATGATGAGTGGCAACTAGTGTCTGAAGTATACTAGACATCGGTGATGATCCAATTGAGAATTATTCTAACATGTGGACTAGTGGAGGATTGGCACATTGTATTGTATCTTTAACATATTACATTTGGGCATGTAGGCCTTCCCATCACATAGCCTAGATATGGTTGATAGCATTTATAGAATTGTCAGTTTAGCCCTCCATTTCCATTACTTTAATTTTTATATGCTTGGCACATGTATTGCGATACACACACATACTCTCTAAGCTTCGTAGTAAGCTTATGCACATTGTTTACATGCAGATCATGCTAGACCATAATAGCATTAAAGTAGGAGCATGTGTTTGATCTTTTGCAATTTTGTTATATCATGTATATCCCTTTCAGCATTGCACTCAAGATTATATTAGTAGATATGTGGTAATAATGTTTTGTGACTTGAGTACACTTATGGTTATGATCCTTTATGAAAAAAATACCCTGGAAATCCTCCTTATAGGATCCCAGTATCAGAACCTGGTGCATGGGAGCTGGGAGCTGAGAATGGGGTACTACGGAGGCTATCGGTGCTAGATTCGGTGATCGATAATTTTTTGAGTCCAATTCCTGAGTTTGAGGCGTGACAGAAGTTGGTATCAGAGCATAACTTGGGAATACCTGCGAACGACATCTATATCTACTAAATGACCTTAGATCAATTATCCTTCACTATGTGATTGTTGTGAACTTAGAATGAGTAGGATCCCGATCTTAGTAAAAAAAAATAAATTAGAAACTCACCTTAGGTTCCCTCCATGAACTTAGTTTAAATTAGGATTCCCCATTATAATCTTAGAAACTCCCATATAGACACCAAGCGTGTGTGCATTCAAGAGTGATCCAATGCTAAGGGGTTCCTGTCCTTTTCTTACGACATGACACCCAAGAGAGCCTTTGGGAGAGCACAGACAAGGGGTTTCATGCCTTAGTCGGACCCAGCTCTAGCTATGACCGCAACAAAGTTCCAAGAGATGATGTGCATGATGACCTCCATGATGGACCACTAGAAGAGGCGATCAGCTGATACACCAACCTTTTCTGAGCAGGATCACACCCGTTCTCTACTGAGGGATTTTAGACAGATGGATACCCCACGTTTTCAGGGCGAGCCGGACCCGACAGCAGCAAAGAGATGAAGATCGGAGGTAGCGAAGATCTTCACTACATTGCAGTGCATGTCCGAGTAAGGAGTCCCTCTCGCCATCTTCTTCTTCAGGAAGAGGCTGAGCAGTGGTGGTGTCAGTGACCCGGGCAACAGGCCTATACTTTGAGTGGACTTGGGAGGAATTTCTAGATTGATTCGACCAGAAGTTCTACCCTAAGCATGTAGTAGCGTGCTCTAGAGTTCGAGACCCTAGTGTAGGGGGACATGACCATAGCATAGTGCGAGACACATTTTATTGAGCTATTCCGGTATGCTCAATACCTAGTCACTGACTTATAAAGGAGAGCCCATAGATTTGAGCATGGGTTTTGCCCTAGACTACGATCCCGAGTCACTAGACTCAAGCTCCCCACGCTCAAGGATGTGGTGGAGCGAGCTTAAATTCTTGAGTCAGACTGGGCAGAGATATAAAGGGCCCGAGACTAGGGGGAGATAGGAAGGGCAAGAGGAAGATGCCCTCCATCAGGTTTTGATAGCAGCAGACTTGACCGACGTCGAGGACCATAGCCCGTCCTTTCTTCAGGGCACCATCAGCACCATTAACACCCCGACACAACCGCAACATCAGCTCCCTAACATTTATTTCGAGTGTGGAGAGGATAGGCATTGTAGGAGGGATTGCTGCCACCTTCTGCAGTAGCAGCGATAATCGTATCAATCGCCACAACCTTAACAGTGGCAATGACATCAACAGTCGAGGTCCCAATAGCAGCAAAGGCAACAGTACCCACTAAGACCTCCACTACATCAGTAGAGGCAGCAGAACAGGCCATAACAGCAGTAACAGTGACTAGAGAGGGAACATGCACCTCCCCTGCAAGCTCTGGGCAGATTCTATGCATCTCTCTAGGATCCTCAGGCGCTGAAAGGAGTGGTTGAGGGTACAGGCTGAAAGTGCCCTAGTTTGTCAATTAGCGTGAGTGTTGAGTCAGCTAGACAAAGGAGCCCCATAGGAATATTGATCAAACACCTGCCTCGACAGGATGTGTGCCCGAACTCATCACAGGTAAAACTTAGCCTCACATCCCCATGTCCCAAAACACCAGGTAAATAAAACCCTTAAAATTGAATAGAACACCCGAGGGTTTTTTGCTAGAAAACTTTTTTCAAAATAAGGAAAATCTTTAAAGTTTTCTACCTTTATCGATTTATCGACAAGTGGTTCGATGGAATCAAACCCTGTTGTTGATTTCCTCAAAGCTCACTCGATCTTATCGAAATGAGGACCTAACATGTCCAGCAACCATAAAGATATCTGGACTGAATTATCGATGGATCGAAGGACTTATCGATATCATTGAAGTTTGAATCTCGAGTCCATTGAGCCAACTCAATAAAATTGACATTTGGTCTGTTGTGTCCAAAGTACTATTAAGGAAAATTGTGTAATCCTCGATATATCGAAGAGCTCCTCGATATCCTCGAAATTCAAATCTCGATGATATCAGATGACTTTCGATGATATCAGATTGGGACATAAATTTATCCAGCAACTTTTCAGGTTAATCTTTCTTGGATCAAGGGTCACTTGGATTGAGGATCACTCGATAAAATCGATATTCAAATATTGATCATATCGAGGCATGATCGATGTCATCAAAATAGGACATAAACTGTCCAGCAAGTATATAGAAAAATTCCTGAAAATTATCGATGAATCGACACTGTCATCGATATCATCGATATTCAAATTCCAATGATATTAAGTGATGCTCGATCATATCTTACTTGAAATAATTTCAAAGGCAAGTGCTCTCACATTTTCAAATGTCGAGGAATCGAACCTCGCGTTGATGAAATCGGAGTTCGAAATCTGATGACATCGATGCATGTTCAATTTCCTCGACTAGTTGGTAAAAAGTTTCAAAAGCGTTTGACAATTGAGTTCGTGTCATCGAGCGGCCAGTCGATGCTATCGAGAGTATACGCTCGATGATATCAACCCTGCTCGATGATATCGATCTTTGTAAAAAATGTGACTGTTTTATATCCATTGGAACCTTTTGTCTATTTAATGAGAGCTTGCCCTTGGTTGTTGGTAGAGTAAATAGAGAGTGCTTTGGTGTGTTTAACCCTAGATCATATACCCTAAGCCTTTTCTCTCATGGAAGTTCATCCTCTAATCCACCCTCATCATTGACATTTAATAGAGTAGTTTGGGGAATGAACTTCTGCATTCATGGATCCTGCAGCTACTACCTTAATAGTAAATCATTAAGCTGGGATGCCTTGAATGCATAGATGATTGGAATCACTCTATCTCCCTTATAGGAAAATATTTAATAGAGTAGGATTCCATCATAACCTTAACCCAACCCGTCGCCTTATATTGATACATCTTCTGAGTTGTGGTTCATGAGAGCTGAAGATTCTTCATCATCAAAGGAGGAGATCTTTATCAACGTGCTGAATGGGGCTCATCTACTTATTTGTAAGTTATCAGAGTCTAGAGGACCCTTGTGATCATTTCTTGTGTAGGATTGGGTCTAAGGTATTTCTCACCCATTTCAAGTCCTCATATGAGGCCTTCAGTGGGAGTGTACATCGGGGTGCTTTATGTTGACCCTTGCTCTATGGAGAGCATAAACTCTAGGTCCCTGTGTAGGTTCTTGATCAGTGTGGTCTAAAATTCGGGTGCTGTGTGTTGACCCTTGCTCATGGAAGCATAAACTGGTGAGGTTCCTTGGCCTGTGTGGCCTAAAATTCAGGTGTTGTGTGTTGACCCTTGCTCCTATGTGGGGCATAAATTGTGAGGTGTAGACACGTTAGAGTCAGCCTAGTGTAGGTTGTACTGGTTTAAGGTGAACTTGATTTGAAACCTCCAGTTTGAGGTGAACCTATTGTGAAACCTCCGTTAGTGAGATTCGGTACACTTAAGGGTTGAGTGCGTCCGCCGGAAGTGGAGTAGACAAGTAGTCAAACCATTATAAAAACAACTATGTTTGAGATTGTTATTACTTGTGTGATTTTCTTAAATATTTTCATATTTGCTTATCTGAGATCACACCTCATACACAGTCACATCAATTATAAACTATGATTTGCATCTTATTTATCTTTTAAAGAGTTTTATGACTGGATCCTCTAGTTGGCTTGGAAGCCATTAGAGTTACTTTGAAGAAATCCTGATACATGCATATTTTGTCAAGATAAGATTGATAGGATTTTAAATTATCATAAAATATTAAAAAGTCCTATTCACCCCCTTTAGGACATATTGACATATTCCCACTTTAACTAAAGCGGTCATTACCGCAATTTCAATGTCCTTATCTCTGTTGCGTAACACATGTCTTATTTGATTATGATGCTTCTCATTACTTTGTATTCGAGATTTTTTATCGATTGACTGATTTACTATTAGAGACCACGCATGAGGGTTTGTTGGTGTCGATGCCCTTGGGGAAGACTGTAATGCTAGGTTTATTTTGCTCATCTTACTTCGTTCTGATAGGAGAGACCTTTTTGCCTACCGAGTTATTTATTTTACCGATGACTGAGTTTGATGTTATCTTGGGCATGGATTAGTTGGGTGAGTATCATGCCGTATTGGACTGTTATACGAGGACAGTCACCTTCCTTATACCTAGAATGCCACAGTTTTAGTTTATAGCTGAGCCTAGAGGTGAGCATCTCTCTTGCCTTATGTTATGTGCCGTGGAGGAGCCAATTGTCTTGAGCATCGACCAACTGTTGGACGTTTGTGATTTTTTGGATCTATTTCAGGAGATTCTGGGGTTGCCACCTCGTAGACATACCGAGTTTCAAATCAACCTCGTGCCTAGTATAATGCTTATCTCAAAGGCCCTGTATTACATGACACCATTGGAGTTGCGAGAACTGCAAAATCAGTTGGATGAGTTACGTGAGTTGGGCTTTATACGTTTGAGCAGTTCGCCATGGAGAGAGTCAGTTCTCTTCATCAAGAAGAAGGATAGCTCGTTGAGACTTTGCATGGATTACCACGAGCTCAACAAGGTCACGATCAAGAATAAGTATCTGCTTCCGAGGATTGATGATTTGTTCGACTACCTACAGGAGACACAACTCTTTTTGAAGATAGACCTACAGTCCAGTTATCATAAGGTTCATGTCCGAGAGGAGGATATCCCGAAGACAGCATTTAGGATGAACTACAGTCATTTTGAGTTTCGGGTCATGTCCTTTGGACTAACCAATATCGCCCGTAGTGTTTATACAATTAATAAATGAGGTCTTTCGTCCATATTTTGATCAGTTTGTTGTGGTATTTATTAATGACATTTTGATATATTCAAAAACCCTAGATGAGCATGAGCAGCATTTGGAGATCACCCTACAGACCCTCCATGCACACCATCTCTATATGAAGCTGGAGAAGTGCGAGTTTTAGAAGGAGGAGGTGAAGTTCCTCGGTCACGTGATGATGAGGCAGGGCATAACAGTAGACCATTTGAAGATTGATTTTAAGATCCGTATCCTAGTACTGTACTATTCCACCAACTCTGGAGATCCTCCACGTCGAATTCTGGCAACCTGCAACCTATACACAGCGAATGCGCGTGACCTTAAGTCGCATCCTGAAGATCTGAGTTCACTCAGCTCGAAACTTATACCTTAGCGACCACACCGTCGCCGCGGTTCTAAGGTCGCGTCTTACGCACCAATGCGATACCAAGGCTAAGAGTAGTGGACCCGAATACATTTCGAGTAAACACCGTGCATTGTGAATCCCAAGAGAGGAATCTCTACCCAACCTATCACATCACTAGTCAAGTACAACCCATCACTCACCCATACCTCTCTCATCATCAAGTCAAATTAACCCATACCTATCCCATCCCTTTCATACCAATAATGTAAGGCAACCCATATCCCATTCCACCTCATGCCCTTAAAAGTCAACCAAGCTCATTCCCTCCATGTCACCTCTTCTTAAAACACCACTCCTCTCTCATTTCACTTCATCCCATCTCATTTCTCTACCCAAATCCCTAACAACAAAGAGCGAAAAATCCTAAAGAGAGAAAAGAAGCTAAGTGCTAGGCCCATTTTTTCTACCCCAAATCTCACCATTCAACCCTTCAAGCTTCATCATCCACTATCAAAGAGAGAACTTAAGAGCCATGGATTCCAAGGAGCTAAAGAGGAGGAGTAATAAGTGAGTGATCTTAGGTTTAGATCTTGATTTTTATACATGGGACAAGTGGGGCCTACTGGTTAATGGTAGAGATCCTATTTTCGACCCAAGGTGTGGGCAATGGCCCACCAAGATACATATGTTTATTCCATGTTAAGGCTATTCTCCATGGACCCCACCATGATGCTTATTTTGATAGCCAACATGTAGTAGTCATCAAGACCCTTGATCTTGTGGTGGGGATGGTATCCCCACCTTGATTTGCATATTTGTAGGCCCACATGTGATGGGACCCATTTGATGCATGTGTTGTAATGCTTGGAGGGGAGCTCATAGTGGCGGAGCTCCTCCCTCACGTGTTTCTCTCCCTCTATCTCTCTCTTTCCCTGTTGATGGCCCACTTTGATGATGCATAAATTTTATCCATGCTGTCCATTTAGCGGGCCAACTCGCTGTCTAAAAATGGGCCCATCCTTTTCCCGAGCTCAAAATAGAGCAGATCCATGCACCTCATGAACCAGTAGTGGAGATTGAAACCCTACCGTTAATAGCCTGTTGGGATCCACCGTGTCTTGCATTTGCTGCCCAACCATCTAGTTAGGTCATGTGTGACCTGCGTGGAAGGTAGAACACAAATATCAATTTTATCTTGAGGCCTAAGTGGGCCCCACCACTTTAACCAGTGGTATTTAGACATGCAACGTTGAACCACCATTTGGGGCCCACAGAGATGTTCGTGACCAATCCACCCTGACCATCTGTTTTTCCAGTGCATTTCAGGTGGGGCCACCTTTTTTTTCTTAATGCATGCACACACACCCCCACACACTCACGCGAAGTGGAATTTTACCACCTATGGGTACTTGAACCCTTGACCCGGTGTTGAAACTCTTGAGAGTCTACCACTGGAGCAAGAGTAAGGACCCTCGGGTGGGGCCACCTAAAGTGTGTATAAATCTAGTCGTCCATACATTTTTCTAGTACCACTGGATGAAGGAGATCCGATCTAAGGTGGACCAAACAACAAGTAGTGGTGATGGGTAGTCTGTTGTTGGAATCTTCCTGAGGCCCACCATGATATTTATTTGCCATCCAACATGTGGAGTAGGTCACGTGTGACCTGGTTGATGAGAAGCCACAAATATCATCTGGGTTCATAGCTCCAGTGGACCCCACCGTTTCTTGGGATAGTGGAGATTGAATGGCTATCGTTGGAGCCTCCCTGACAACCGTGAAGCAGTGTTTTACCCAGCCGTCCACCTATTTTTCCCAGTTTTCTTTAGTGGGCCCACTGGGCAGCGGGGTCTGCATGATGTGTATATGAAATCCATACCGTCCATCCCTTTTCCAGCCCATTGTGGCTATATGTGAGGCCCATTATGATTGTATGTGAGGCCTATTATGAATGTATGAGGCCCATTGTGATTGTATGTGAGTCCCATTGTGAATGTCTAAGGCCCATTGTGAGGTGTGAGGCATGATGTGCGTTGTATGCACACTATCTATTCATTATACAGACCATGGGCTGCCTTATGCAGGCCCATTATGATATATGAGTTATGCGCCCAACCATGGGCTCTCTTGTGAGGCCTAACATGATGTGTGTACCATACATGCACTATCAATCTATTTTCTAGATAATATAAGGGCCATGGGCCCCTGTTGTGATTCCGATTCCAATCCTAAATGGACCGCACCAAAGAATAATGGTGGTTAAATGTCTACTGTTATAAACATCTGTAGGGCCCATTATTAAGCCCATTCCACCCTTACCTTATTGGGTTAACCCAAGCCGTTGGGCCCCCACTTATTTTAGTAATACCCATTGCGCTAACCCAAACGTTGGGCCCCCATTAATGATGGTGCTTTCCACCATGCCTTTTAGGAATTATCCAGACCTTGGAGCCCACCTTGTATTCATATCGGGCCCCATAGGAAGGCCCAGTTTATCGCATGATAAAGGGGGAGGAAGCCCACTTGATTGTACATGGTTCACCCTCTCAACTCACCTTGTTGATTCACCCATGAGGTCCATTCTTGATGAAAGTATGATGCCTAGGCTATCCATTGTTTAGTATATCATCACCCCTTGCCGTAGTTGGAAGAATATGTGGTATCAAATTTTGTATATTCACTGTTGAAGCTTATCTCGATTCAAGGGTTAGACCCACTGTCCTTGCAAGGGACTCCGCCTTAGGATATATGATATGCTAGTACCTTGAATAGGTTATGATAGTATAACATGGACCATTTCATGACTTTTATATGTCTAGTGGGGTGTATCGTTCAACCCCTATCCTTGTAAGTGACATACTAGTTAAGGTCGATCATCACCTGTTATATATGATAATCATGCTAGTGTACTTTGTCTAGTAGGACTCACTGAGAACATGCTTAGTATTACGTCATGATATATGCCCATACGCATCATTTATATGCATGTTATAGGGAGTGATTGAATATATCATATGTCATTGGGCTGAGATATTTATGGGACTCCCTGTGAGATGGAGTTGCCTCACAGGATCGCGCGATATGCGCAGGTTTGATGCATGACTGGATGGTATGACTCATGCATCTCGCATTTTGTGTGACATTATCACTTGGTGCCTTAATGACATCAGGGCCGTGGCCTCCGCAGGCTTAACATGGATGGCCAGATTTGATACCAGAAATATTTAGGACTCAACATATGGGTACTTTAGATGTCCATGGGTGAAAGCCCCTAAACCCTTATGGTACCAAGAGGTTGATCCAACGTCTAGACCGAGTGGATACATGAGCACCCGAGTGCCAAATACCAGTAGGCCGCGTCTCCCACTATGTTGTGGTCGGTTGTGAAGGGGGTATGTCCTTATTCGCCCGAAGGTAGGGGCAAATCTTAGTTGAATTTAACTAGCTCATAAATGGGTCCGCTATCGATGAGCCGGGTAAATATTGGCAGACTACTGGCCAGGCGGGTAGTGAGGTCTTTTCCACTTGCATGGTTGTACGTCCAGTTTGGGTGGTAATCTAGTGTAAAGTGTACTGGACCCTGGTGATATTCTAGAGATGAAACTGTACTGATATGAGGATCTTGATGAGGAATGGCATGCTTATGTTGCATATTGCATATGACATTGGCTATATAGGCCTTGCATCGCATAGCCTTGGTATAGCTGATAGCATTTATGGACTTGTCAGTATTTCTGCTTACTTTGATATTTTATGCTGGCACATGCATTGCGCACACACGCACACACCCTCTAAGCTTCGTTGTAAGCTTATGCATGACCGTTGCATGCAGGTGATGTTAGGTCAAAGCAGCGCTGAGGCAGGAGCGCATGGCAGATCTTCTTGAAGCTTTTTGTTATACTTGTATTTTCCCTTTTCACATTGTACTCAAATGATTTATTATAGTGGATATGTGGTGATATTGTTTTGTGACTTGATTTTGCTTGTGGTTATGCTCCTTTATGAAAAAAATCATATTGAAAATTCTCTTTATAGGATTCCAGGATTGGAATCTGGCATATGGGTGTCGGGAGCTGAGAATGGGGTACTATGGAGGTTGTCGGTGCCTGATTCGGCGATGAGGAATTCTATGAGCCCGGTTTTCGAGTTTGGGCCATGAAAGAAGTTGGTATCAGAGCATAACTTGGGAATACCTGAGGATAACATCACATATCTACTATAAACTTATGAAGATTAGGTCCCAAAGTTCATAATTTTCTGATATAGTCCCCTAACGTGTGCGCATTCAAGAGTTCTCAAGGCCGATAGGCCCCTTGTTCCTTCCTGTAGGACATGGCACCTAGGAGAGCGACCCGAGCAACTCCTGCTCCCCCATCTAGACTAGTGCAGCTTTGACCGTATCCGTAAGCACAGATCAGCTCCATCAGATGCTTCAGGCCATGACCACCCTTCTTCAAGGGCAAGGAAGGTAGTCAGCCGATTCACCCACACAAGTCGAGCAGGAGCGCTCGAGTGCCCGCCTACGAGACTTCACACGGCTAGATCTCCCATGTTTTCAAGGAGAGCCTGACCCCACAGCGGCAGAGAGGTGGAGGTCAGATGTGGAGAAGATTTTTGATACCATGAGGTGTACGACCTAACAACGAGTCCCATTAGCTGTATTTCTTCTCCAAGGCGAGGCTGAGCACTAGTGGGCATCGGTCGTCTAAGCAGTAGGAGCTGAATTTGTGTGGACATGGGAGGATTTTTTTGACCGATTTGACTGAAAGTTCTTCCTAGACTACGTTCGTCAGCAGCCCGCACTTGAGTTTGAGACTCTTGTCCAGGGGGACATGTCGGTGTCCCATTATGAGGCCCATTTCATCGTGCTGTCTAGATTCGTGATATATCTGGTTGATGATGAGGGGCGAAAGGCTAGCCGTTTTGAGAACGGCTTGCACTTTGGCCTCACGAGGCATGTTGTTGGACACATGCTCTCGACATTTGAGCAGGTTGTGCAGCGGGCCCAGATATACAAGGCAAATTGGGCCGATTCCCAGCGGGCCATGATCAGAGAGGAGACCGGAAGAGGAAGGCCCCCTCTGATAGCTCCCAGCAGCAGTAGCGACCACTCCAGAGGCGCACAGGCTGCCCACCCTTCTGAGCACCAACAACACCTCCAGTACCACCTCTACATCAGTTTTTAGGTGTATGCCTCAAATGTGGTGAGGTGGGGCACCACAAGCAGTAGTGTCCCCACCCTCAACAGCAACAGCAGCAGCCGAGGGTGCCACAACATCCTCCACCGCAGCAGCAGCGACTACAGTACTTTCCACCGAGGCCTCAGTAGTAGCAACAGTAGCCACACCACTAGCTAAGGCAGTAGTTTAGACTGCCACAGTGGCAGCAGCAGTAGCAGCTACCTCAGAGGGTACATGCACCTCCCCAGCAGGCTCAAGGCATATTTTACGCCACCCAGCAAGACCCTCAGTCATTTGGAGAGGTTGTCGAGGGTACACTCGTCGTTTCGTCATGTATAGCTCATCTATTGTTTGATTCTTGTGCATCGCATTCCTTTGTGTTCGAGGATTTCTACCGATCGACCGGTTTGCCATTAGAGTCCTTTATGTTTGAGGATTTTTGCCTTATGTATTGACCAACTGCTGGTCATTTGTGATTTTCACGATGTGTTTTAGGAGATTTTGGGGTTACCACATCACCGACACACCTAGTTCTAGATTGACCTCATGCCTGGTACTGCACCTATTTCAAAGGCTCCGTATCGCATGGTACTATTAGAGTTGCGGGAATTCCAGAAGCAGTTAGACGAGTTACATGAGTTAAGCTTTATCCGTCTTAACAGCATGCCGTGGGGATCGCCGGTACTCTTCGTGAAGAAGAAGGATGACTCCTTGAGGCTTTGCATGGATTACCACGAGCTCAATAAGGTCACAATTAAGAACAAGTACCCGCCCTTGAGGATTGATGATTTGTTTGATCAGCTACATGAGGTGCAGTTCCTTTCAAAGATAGACCTGCGGTCCGATTATCATCAGGTGCGTGTTCGAGAGGAAGATATCCTGAAGATAGCATTCAGGACGCGCTATGGTCATTTTGAGTTTCAGGTCATGTCCTTCGGACTGACCAAGGCACCCACAGTGTTTATGTAGTAACGAGGTCTTCCATCCATATCTCGATCAATTTGTTGTGGTATTCATTGACGACATCTTGATTTATTCGAGGACCCGTGAAGAGCATAAGCGGCATTTGGAGATTACCCTACAGACCCTCCGCGCACATTAGCTTTATGCGAAGTTGGAGAAGTGTGAGTTATGACAAGAGGAGGTGAAGTTCCTCGATCACATGGTGACGAGGCAAGGCGTCGCAGTGGACCCTTCAAAGACTGAAGCCATGCGTCAATGGGGTTCGCCCATGAACACGTCTAAGATCCGTAGTTTCCTTGGTTTAGTAGGCCACTACCGACATTTCATTGAGGGATTCTCCCGTATTGCAGCCCTGTTGACTAGGTTGACTTGGAAGGGCGCTGAGTTTGTTTGGAGCGATGCATATGAGCGAGCATTCACAGAGCTGAAGGACCGTCTGTCGTTTGCACCAGTCCTCACTCTTCCCTTTGGGAGTGAACGATTTGTGGTTTTTATTGATGCTTCACATATTGGCTTGGGTACTGTCCTGATGTAGCACGGGAAGCCCATGACCTTCGCGTCTCCTTAGCTCAAGGGTCATGAGAAGAACTTCCCCATGCATGATCTGAAGTTGGTTGCCATTGTCTTCACACTGACGGTATGGAGGCATTACCTTTATGGTGTTTGGTTTGAGCTCTTCTCTGACCATAAGAGCTTGAAGTATCTCTTCTTGCAGTAAGAGTTGAATATGAGTCAAAGATGCTGGATGGAGTTCCTGAAGGACTACAATTTCAATATTTAGTACGACCCTGGTAAGGCAAGCATGGTGACAGATGTCCTTAACCGTTAGCCACGGGGCCTGGTGGTACACATGATGGTCCAGGAGTGGAGGATGCTCGAGGATGTAGCTGAGTACGACTTCAAGTTTGGTTTGCAGTCTACCATTGTTCAGTTATTGAGTCTGTCAATTCAATGCTCTCTTGTTGCAAGGGTGATCGAGGCTCAGCAGACATATCAGTCATTGCAGGATTGCCGAGCAGAGGTGGCATTAGAGGAGCAGTCGGAGTGGCAGATTGGTTACGATGGTGGACTTCATTACAGAGGCTAATTGTGTGTACCGGACGTTCTAGAGTTGTGCAGAGATCTGAAGACCGTGTGTCATGCCCCAAACTTGGAAACCGGCCTCACAAAATTTCTGATCACTGAATCCGACGCTGACAGCCTCCATAGTACCCCATTCTTAGCTCCCGGCACCCATACACTAGGTTCCGATCCTGGGATCCTACAAGGAGGATTTCAAACATGATTTTGATTCAGTATAAGTATAACCATAAGCATAACCCACGAACAATAACCACAAGAACACCATCACACAATCTACTATGATAAAAAACTTTAAGTACAATGCGTATGAAGGGAAATATAGAAAATGATAATAACGAAAACTTATGAAGCTCGTCTGCACACTCCTACTGCGGCGAAGCTACTGCTGCATCCTAGCGTCACTTGCACGTATCAATCGTGCATAAGCTTATAGAAAGCTTAGAGGGTGGTTTAAGTGTGTGCATAATATGAGTGTACTCAAATGCAATGTTAGAATAATGTGGAATCATTATGATGAGTACATGAATGCAATCATCCGTACCAAGGTTACGCAGTGCAAGATATGAATGCTATTGGCTATATCAAGACCATGCGATGCGAGATGCAAATCAAGCATGTCAATCCTCATCCAAATCCACATATCAATATAGCTCATCACTAAAGCATCAAATATCAGTACAGTTCTCATTCTGGATAATCACTGGGGTTTAGTACACTCTAAATGACACTGTCCCTTTCCTAGACGCGCAGTCCAAGTGACCATAAGAAACCTCACTATCTGCTTAGCCAATAATTTGCAAATACCTATCTGGTACATTGATAGCGGACCCATTCATGAGCTGGTCAAACTCAGCCTATCAATGCCCCCTATGCTCGGGTGAGTAAGGCTACACTCCTTTCCAACTGACCATGACACAGTGGGAGGCGCGGCCTCCTGTTATTCGACTTTTGTTTGCTCATGTATTCACTCGGTCTCGATGTTGGAGTCATCCTTTGATACCATCGGGTTTAGGGATTTTCACCCAGGGACATCTATGGTGCCCTGATACTAGAAATAGTATTTTCAGTATCTAATTCGGCCACCCACGATGTGTCTGTGGAGGCTATGACCCTGATGTCATTAGGGCATATAATAATCACAATCACACAAATGTAAAGTGCATGAGTCACGCAATCCAATCATGCATCAATCCTACGTATATTGTGCGATCATGTGGGATAATGTTGAGGGTCAAATATTGCATATCAGACCCAGTTATTGCATGGATTTACAAGCATGATACCGTTTAATAACCTGATTTAATCGTGTTTGTGATGCAGAGTGTATTTACAAGCATGAACTGAAAAAGGGTGCTTAAACCATGGATTTAACGCTCTGATGACACCCAAGGCAAGGGACGGACTCCAGGGGAGTAAGATCGATGGAATTACATACTAGGGATCCGAGGAAATCAAGCCATTCACGTTAAAGAGGCCCGAAATTGGTGAAAAATGTAAGATCACATAGTTCTCGCCATCTGATTGGCTCAAAACTTCATACATAGCCTGAGGGCCATAAATTAACCGTACATATCAAATTTCAGCCCTCGGATCACTATGGAAGTACCCCAACTGACAGATCAGCCCATAAACCATTGATTCTGGGCCCACCTGATATCTGGAACTATCTCAACTTTGGTCTCGACGATTTAAATAAGATGAGAAAGTAAATGGCTGGATCAGATTTTCGAATCACATCACAGTGGGGCTTGTATGTGAGGCGTGTACACTGCAAGTGTACACGTACGCGAGCCGCACCAAATTAACTAAAGCGGGTCAGCACTGCTGACCTGCGTCTTCTTCCCAATACGGTAACTGCCGTTTGACGCTGGTGTAACGGACGGACGCTGTCCGTTTTTGCAGACGCTAGTGGGCCCCACAGAGAGTACGTACGGATGATCCAATCCGTCCATCATGTAGAGGGCCATGAATTCATCGAACCCATGTTGTACTTTTGGACCCATGCAAGCACACGTGCGTGATACAGAGGCCATAAGTGGACTGCCCTGCAACGTTCAAATTGATGTTTGGATGATTTCTTCTCTGATTCTGAGTCAATGGACATGAAAAACCATCCGTTTCTTACCGAAATTTCGAGGGCAATCTAATGGACGGGGTGGATTTCTTCGAAAACACCTCTATGGGGCCCACCGATCACGTCAGCGCCGGACGTGCGAAAGGCTATGCACGTCCGCCAAATCTGATCTTCCAGGCAGTTGTGGCCCACCATCTTTGATCATATGGCAGATCTGAACTGTCCATCGTGTAAACTAGCCAAAATACTTCCAAGAGACGTTGATTTTACAGGAATAATGCAAGGAATGCGAGAGTTATGAAGCCCCGAACTTGGCTGCGAAAAGGCTTTCGTTGCGCGTGCGATAGCTTCCCAAATCCGATTTTCACCACTCCAAAAGCTATAAAAAGAGTTCCAAACATGGGGAAGAGGGTGTGCTTGAATAGGGGATGTCAGATAGAGAGAGAGAGGCGGCGAGAGAAGTGTTTGAAATTTTTATGTATTTTTTTTTTATTTTTCTTCTTTTTCCTATGATTATGTTAGGCTAAATCCCTTAGCTAGGGTTAAGAGGTGAAGCTTGTGGCGTGATGGGAGCTTCTACAAGTTTGATTGAACTAAACTGATTGACTTTGTTTTGATTTAAGAAATTCTTTTAGTCATTAATAGTTTGTTGTGATTTAAATTACAGTTGATCTGTGATGGCTTGAATAATTCCTTTCTTTTTATTTTGATGTTCGGAAACCCTGTTGTTCACCATCGTCTCATAGACATGGTTGGATGATGGAATCCTTCCTAACACTCATACATCTTTTAGTTGGTTATGGATTGGTCTAAGTTCTGTTGTTTACCTTATCTCTTAGGCATGGATTTGTGATGGAATCATACCTAATTCTTATACCTTTCATCTCTTGAAAACTATATCAAGTAAGTTCAGTATAATATCCATGAAGCAGGCATAAGATCTCCCTGATCTCTACAAGTGGATCCTCTGAATCACTAGTTCACTTTCTCTGAATTCTTTAAGTTTAGATTAATATTTCACCATTATTCCTCAAATCACAATTGGTTTAGATTTCATCTTAGCCTAGTTCTAGATTTGGTTATTTTCAGATAACGTACAGGTTTCAGTCCCTGTGGATTCGACCTCGGTCTTACCGAGTTTATTACTACATCACAACCCTGCACTTGGGGTGTGAACAAGTTTTTGGCGCCGTTGCTGGGGATTGATGGCTACGTTTCCTGAAGATAACTGGTTTTAGGATTAGTTTAAGATTAGGACTTTTCTGATTTTTAGGATTTATTTTAGAATTTTCTAATTCCAGGTTTTTCTTTAATTTTTATAAATTTTCTATTTAAATAACTTTCTATTTTTAGATAGTTTTCTTTTTTTTAGAAACTAACCCAACTTTCTTATTTTGTAGGATTCTGAGATAGGTTTCTAAATTGGTAATTTCTCTCTTCCTTACTATTTCTAGATTAAGATTCCTTTTTTAGTAAGTTTCTAATTCTAACTCTTTTAGAATCTAATTTTGTTTCCTATTTTATTTTTAGAAATTTTCTATTTTAAGACTTTCTATTTAGAAACTAACTTTTCTGTTTTGTAGGCTTATTAGAAATTTCTAATTCTGTACGCTCTTTCTAAATTTCTACTTTCTAATTTAGTAATTCTTCCTTGTTTCTTTTTATTTCTATATTTCTCTTCTTAGGAATTTTATAGGCTTGCTATTCTTAGAAACTAACTTGTTTTGTTCTATTTTGCAGGTTTCAATTTAGGGACTCCAATTTGGTAACTTCCTTCCAACCCTCTTTCTCTTTTTAGATTTTTATTTCCCTTCTTAGGATTAGGTTTAGAATTTGATTGAGGGCTACGAGTGTTTCATGCCCAAGTGGGCTCGTGACAACACTCGACGTCTCTTGACTGAAGGAGGATTAGTTGAGGGGTTAACTGTCCATCGTAGGACTAGACACCGCTCGAAATCCCCTGAGTTGATTGAGGATATGGCTGGAAATCAACCTCTTCTACCCCAACCTAGGGTAGAAGATCTCCAGGATGAGAATGAGGTGCATCAAGCACCCCCGCCTCGTACCTTACGAGATTACTTACAACCGGCGGGGGTGAGTACGCCCTCATGCATGGTTTTTCCTGAGAATGCAGGACGCATGGATATCAAGCCAGGGGTGATCCAACTCCTCCCTAAATTTCATGGGCTTGAGTAAGAGAATCCTTACATTTAAAAGAATTTGATGAGATCATAGCTACCTTATACTTTCCTAATGTGTCTGATGACACGGTCAGGTTGAAACTCTTTCCCTTTTCTTTGAAAGAGAAAGGCAAGACGTGGTTACATTCACTACGTCCTTGATCAATTGGCAGATGGAATGACATGACAAGGGAGTTCATTAAGAAGTTTTTCCCATACCATAAGACGAACACCCTAAGAAAGTCGATCATGAACTTCGCCCAAAGGGAAGATGAAACATTCTTCTAATGTTGGGAGCGGTTCAAGGATCTTGTCAGTTCATGCCCACAACATGGTTTTGAAACGTGGCGCATTACGAACTTTTTCTATGATGAACTGACATCTCCCATGCGCCAATTAGTCGAGACGATGTGTAATGGGGAGTTTATGAATAAAGGAGTCGATGAAGTGTGGGATTACTTTGATAAACTTGCTGAGAACACACAATCATGGGACATCTCCCCTAGACCTAGTACTGCGCCTAGGCCGACTCATTCCAAGGAAAGGGGTGGAATGTATCTCCTGAGAGAAGACGATAATATTAATGCTAAGGTAGCTAATCTTACTAGAAAACTCGAGGCTATGGAATTTAAGAAGGATAAGGCTAAGGAAATTGTTTGTAGCATCTGTGGTTGCAACATTCATACTACTGAAAACTGTCCAACTATCTCTGCCTTTCAAGAGGTATTAAATGAGCAATCCAATGCTGTAAGCAATTACCAAAGACCTTTCAGTGGACCCACCTCTAACACATACAATCCTGGCTAGAGAAATCATCCCAACTTCAGTTGGAGGAATGGACAAACCGCTACACCTCAAGGTTACCTAAATCAAAATCCAACTCAAGAGAAACCTCAAGAGGATTCGGTTCTGAAACATTTTCAAAAGCAAGAGCTTTTCAATCAGGGTATGCTACAGGCCTTCCAAGACCTAACAAAAGCAATACAATGACTTAAGGCTGAACATACGATTGGGAACAAGGGGAGCTTCCCAGCTCAACCTGTTCCCAATCCTAAACTACAATATGAAGTTAGCGACCCAAGCTCTTCAAATCAGATGGAGCAAGCTAAATCCATCACCACTATTAGGAGTGGAAAGATCATTGCCAAAACCATTTCGGTTAGGGCTGAAAAGCCTAAGGAGCCGGAAGTGGATAAAGAAGATGGATCTAGCCATGCCCCACTAGAATTAGAACCGGAACCTCAAGGAAAGTCGGTTGCTCCATTTCCCCAACGGTTGGTTGCACCAAAATCGCTCTCTAACTCTCAGGATATTCTAGAGGTGTTGAAACAAGTGAAGGTCAACATTCCACTACTTGATGCCGTGAAACAAATACCTTCATATGCCAAATTCCTGAAAGACTTATGTACGACCAAAAGACGGCAAAATATTCAAAAGAAAATCTTCCTAACTGAGAAAGTGAGTGCCATCCTAAAGCAAGATGTGCCGAAAAAATTCAAAGACCTCAGTTGCCTAACCATATCATGTGTAATTGGGGACCATCGAATTGATCACGCACTTCTTAACTTAGGAGCGAGCGTTAATCTTATCCCCTACTCGGTATATAAACAGTTGGGCTTAGGTGAATTAAAACCCACCTTAACCACACTACAACTTACTGATCACTTTGTTCGTATACCAAGAGGGATAATTGAGGATGTGTTGGTCCAAGTTGATCGATTTTACTACCTAGTTGATTTCATCATCCTAGATACCGAACCCATCGGTAAGATAAGCACTCAGATTCCCGTCCTTCTTGGTCGCCCATTCCTTGATACTTCAAACGCAATTATTAATTGCAAGAATGGTGTCATGAGTATGTCTTTCGGGAATATGACATTAGAAATGAATATCTTTTTCAACACGGCCAGACGGATAGAGGAAGATAACGATATCTACGATATTAACATGATCGATACTTTCGTAGATGACAGGACACCCCTTACCTTATCCTCTGATCCTCTAGAGACGTGCCTGGCCCACTCCCATGAGTTTGATGATGACATAATTAGGGAGACGTGTGCCATGCTTGATGCGGTACCGGTACTTGAAGTTAACCGGTGGAGGCCACAATTTGAAGAGTTACCCCAAACTGATGAAGTGCCTCTACCATCTAACCTCAAGCCACCGAAGCTTGACCTAAAACCTTTGCCCTCTGATTTAAAATATGCATACTTAGGTCAAGATGAGACATACCCGGTGGTGATTTCTGCCCACCTTGAGAAAGAACAAGAGAGTATGTTCATATCTACTCTCCTGGAGCATAAGGGAGCCCTTGGATGGACAATCGCAGACCTCAAGGGAATCGACCCCTCGATTTGTACTCGCCGCATATATCTTGAGGATAATGCGAAGACCGCTTGGCAACCACAATGTAGACTAAATCTAAACATGAAGGAAGTGGTTAAGGCCGAGGTTCTTAAACTATTGGATGTGAGTATCATATACCCTATATCTGATAGTCAATGGGTGAGTCCAACTCAGGTGGTTCCTAAGAAGTCCGGGATCACCATCGTAGCTAATGCCAATAATGAACTCGTGCCGACTAGAGTCACTACTGGTTGGAGGATGTGCATTGACTACAGAAAATTAAATACCGTCACGAGGAAAGACCACTTTCCTTTGCCCTTCATTGATCAGATCTTGGAAAGGTTAGCTGGTCATTCCTATTACAGTTTCCTTGACGGGTATTCGGGCTACAACCAGATAGAGATCGCCCCTGAAGATCAAGAAAAGACTACGTTTACATGTCCCTACGGCACCTTTGCTTACCAAGGATGCCGTTTGGACTATGTAATGCTCCTGCCACCTTCCAGCGATGTATGATGAGTATATTTTCTGACATGGTAGGGCAATATTTAGAGGTCTTCATGGACGATTTCTCTGTCTTCGGTCCATCTTTCAACGAGTGCTTGGAAAGTCTTAAATGCGTGCTGAAAAGATGTGAAGAAAAGAACTTGGTACTTAATTGGGAGAAGTGTCATTTCATGGTTCAGAAGGGAATTGTCCTTGGACACATTATTTCATCCAAAGGAATTGAGGTGGATAAGGCAAAGATCGATCTTATCTCTAACCTACCTCCACCCAAGAATATAAGGGACGTGCGATCCTTCCTAGGACACGCCGGGTTTTATAGAAGATTCATAAAAGACTTTAGTCTCATCTCTCGTCCTCTATGTAATCTACTTCAAAAGGATGCACCATGCGAGTGGACTGAACCATGTCAGGAAGCTTTCACTAAGCTTAAGGGCATAGTGACTAGTGCACCCATCATACAGCCACCTGACTAGAGCATTCCTTTTGAACTTATGTGCGACGCGTCTGATTATGCTCTTGGGGCAGTTCTAGGCCAGAGAAAAGATAAGAAACCCTACGTTATTCATTATGCAAGTAAGACTCTAAATCCTGCCCAAGTGAACTACTCGATTACGGAAAAGGAACTCTTAGCCGTAGTGTTCTCCTTGGACAAATTTAGGTCCTACTTGATTGGATCCAAGATCATTATTTACACTGATCACGCAGCGCTTAAGTATCTTCTGTCTAAGAATGATGCTAAGCCCCGCCTGATACGATGGATCCTCCTACTCCAGGAATTTGACCTAAAGATAAAAGATAAAAAGGGAGTAGAGAACGTAGTGGCTGACCATCTTTCTCGCCTTAATCCCTCTGATTCCTTGAAACAACACATATCAATGACATGTTCCCCGATGAACAATTGTTCAGAGTCTCCCATTCACCTTGGTTCGCTAATATTGCTAATTATCTTGCCACAGGTTCCATACCGACACATTGGACTGCGCAAGATAAGAAGAAATTTTTCACCAAGGTACGTAACTTTTTCTGGGATGATCCGTATTTGTTTAAATATTGCCCAGACCAAATCCTAAGGAGATGTGTGCCAGACGATGAGCATCAAAGTATCATCTTCTTTTGTCACTCACAGGCCTATGGTGGTCACTTTTCTACTAAAAAGACCACGGCCAAGATTTTACAGTGTGGCTTTTACTGGCCCACTAAGTTCAGGGAAACTCACGAGTTTTGCAAAGCTTGTGAGCATTGTAAAAAATTGGGAGCGTTGTCCCGTCGAAATATGATGCCTTTGAATCACATTCTTATCATCGAGGCATTTGATTGCTGGGGCATCAATTTCATGGGGCCATTCCCCCAATCTTTTGGGAATTTATATATTTTTCTTGCCGTAGACTATGTCACTAAATGGGTCGAAGCGATTCCATGTCGAACTAATGACCATCGCACGGTCATTAAATTCCTGAAAGAAAACATCCTTTCCCGATTTGGAACGCCTCGAGCTATCATTAGTGATGGGGATTCATACTTTTGTAATAGACCATTTGAAAGTTTAATGAAGAAATACGGTATCTCTCATAAGGTGAGCGCCCCATACCACCCACAGACAAGCGGGTAAGTTGAGATTTCCAATAGGGAGATCAAACACATTTTGAAAAAAACGGTTAACCCTGACCGTAAGGATTGGTCAATTCGATTGACCGATGCCTTATGGGCGTACCGTACTGCTTTTAAAACCCCTATTGGAATGTCTCCCTTTAGACTTGTCTATGGGAAAGTTTGCCACTTACCTGTGGAGTTGGAACATAAAGCCTACTGGGCAATCAAAAGTTTGAATTTCAATTTGGACAACGCTGGCTCGCTACGCAAACTTCAGTTAAATGAACTCGAAGAAATCCAGAACGACGCTTATGAGAACTCGAGAATTTACAAGGACAAGATGAAGGCGTTTCATGACCAAAATATTTTACGAAAATCATTCATGCCAGGCCAGAAAGTCCTCTTGTATAAATCTCGATTACATCTCTTTCCGGGTAAGCTTCGATCTCGTTAGACCGGCCCTTTTACTGTTATCACTGCTTACTCTCATGGGGCCGTCGAGATAAGAGACCCCGACAATGGCAAGGAGTTTAAAGTAAATGGACATCGCTTAAAGCCATTTGTCGAGAAATTTGATTCAGAGGGCATGTCCATACTTCTGACTGATCCTGTTTACCAGGATTGATCTCCTAGTCTGATGGAGGTATAGGTAGGTTTCCTGTTTTCTTAGGACTAGGATAGTTTCTTGTATACTATTTTAGGATAGCCGGTAAACTTAGCGCTCCTGGGAGCCAATCCAGCTTTTCATTCTGTTTCATTTTCCTAGTTAGTTAGTTCAATGTTTGTGGGTAACATTGCTGTAAACCCTCACGAGACTACAACTCGTCCACTAGGGGCAACCTAGAGGTTTAAAGGCTTGTTGCATACGCTAAATGCAATCGATAGTACCTGTGAAAGTGGTGTAGGTAGGATTTCATTTTTGTTATTTTTATTTTACTTCTGTTGGTTTCTCTCTTGTGCTGACCCGATCTTACGTAGATATCTTTGGAAAGCCTTTTGATTCTTTCGTCCAGGTACTATCTTTCCATCACTCCTCTTATATTTTTGTTGTCCCATGTGCATTGCATACTTATTTCTTTTACATTGAGGACAATGTAGATTTTAGGTTGGGGGTGGGAGATTAGGTTTCCTAATCAGCATTTTTTTTCCTTGGTCTTGAGCAAAAATTGTGAAATTTTTTAATTTTTCTGGACTTTCTTGTGAATTCGAAGGGATTTTGACGGCCATCTAGGGCACTTAGAATTTCAAGATACGTGATATTGGTAATTTAAGACGCTTGGATTCAGTATCTGTCGGATTTCATAGTTAAGTTTGAATTGTTAATCCAAAATTAGAAGTTGTAAACATTGATTGAGTTATGATCTCACATGTCACATCTCGCTTTCACATTAAGGTTTCAGTTTGATATTGAAGGATTTACTTGGTACTCACTAAGCTTGAAAGGAACCAACCTGAGAAATTGAAAGGATTAGGCGAATGGTCTACACCATAGGTTTGCTCCCTATAGGTGTAGATTTAATTCCCTATGAATGATATGTGAAAAATTTAGGTGTACAGTCTTCATCATAGGTTTGCTCCCTGTAGGTGAGGATTTGATTCCCCTTCTTGGTGTTACTTTTAATGGAAAAATCAAAAGTTAAAAGAATGAAAAGATGATCTGTGAGGCAAGTTTTGGTTATCATGAATCTTCTTATTGGTTACCAATGATATCCTAAAATAGAGAAGTGAATTTTAACGATGATAAGCTGAGATTACACTGTACGCTCATAGATCTCAATGATTAGAATTTTTCTAATTAATGGAATAATACTTTGAACTTGATTATGAAATCTACCATGCGCGTGAGGCCAGGAGAGAGTAATGCCCAGCATTCATGAATCTTAAAATTCTAGTATTTGATTTTTAATTTTTAATTTTTTCAAAAATCACTCGAGTTCATATAAATTGTCCTGTAATTCTCAAATTATTTTTTGCATATTTTGCTCGGGACTAGCAAAATGCTGGTTGGGGGTTGGATAACTTTGCCAATTAGGAAGTCCCATAAACCACCTTCACTAAGGCATATGCAATGGCCAATCACATCACATAACAAACATATAGATGATGCATATGGGCATGTATCATAATGCTATGCTGTCACAATCTCATAATCGACAATGGTAGCCGGTATCAGTAATCGGTACCGATAATCGCATCGATAATCAACCTCGGCATGAGGCGTGGTCCATAGATAGACGGCCGATGATGGACCAATTAAAATCAATGAGGCCTAAGCGTTTGGGTTAACCCGTGAGAGAATGATGAGGAAGGGCCTAACCAGGCCTAAGGGAAGGTCACAATGTGGACGTCCAACCATCATTGCCCATCAATGTGGACCTTTAACCAACATTGCTCCCAATGAATGACGCTCATAGGGTCAATCATATAATGGGTCCACGGTCTCATACAAGGGTCTAATACACATCATCATAGGCCTCGCTTATGGGGCATATACGCATCACATTGGGCCTCACCCATGGGCCAATGTATATAACATCGGGCCGTATCAATGGGTCGAATCAAATGGGCTGAATCAAATAGGCTGGTACAAATGGGCCAAATTAATTGGGCGGATCAAATGGGCCAAGTCAATGGGCCGAATCAAATGGGCCAAGTCAATTGGGCCGATACAAATGGGCCGAGTCAATGGGCTGAATCAAATGGGCCAAGTTGATTGGGCCGATCGAATGGGCCGAATCAAATGGGTCGAGTCAATTGGGCTAATCAAATGGGCCAATTCAAATAGGCCAAATCAATGGGCCGAATCAATGGGCCGAGTTGCATGGGTCCAAATCAACCACACCATTCATCTATTATAGAGCATTATTAAAAAAATGAATCATATCTAAGGATCATCTGGACCATACCACACTTAACAGTGGTGATACAGAGTCTCACAAATAATATTTCAGTGAGCCCCACCATAGGGTTTATTTCCCATCCAGTCTATTCATAAGGTCATGAAGACCTGATCAGTGAGGAAAAACAAATATCATATTGGTTCAAAACTTCTGTAACCTAAAAGGGGTTTCAATGGTAGGCATTCAATTCCACTGTATGGCAGTGTGGTCCACTTGATACTAGATCTATTTTATTTTTAGTCTCAAACCTTAGACGAGTTGCCAAATGGATGGACGGTTCATATGTAACAGGTAAATCAGAGGGGCCCACAGAGCTTGCTGCCGAGATGCAACAGCTGTGGGTGTTGGCCCACCGTCCATCAGACGGATGGTGTGGATCACTAAATGATGGACGGTTTGGATGGAACACATCCATTAGGTGGGGCCGTACATGGCACCGTATTTGAACGGTGGAGATATGAAATACGTACACTGCGGTGGGTCCCGCGTAGGAGTAGCCCACCATTGCATTGTGTAATATAAAATATTATATTATAAAATAACATATATCATATATGTATATATTCACATGTGTGTGTGGGAGGGTGGGAGTGTCAGCTTCTAGCGTCTAGAGACGCTGGATGGACGAATGGATGTTCACATACATCATGGTTGGCCCCACATGCTACTGTGGTAGGGTCCACGTCCATTCAATGGATGGCTAGGATGTTCACATACATCATGGTTCTCCAAATATTACCGTCCAGATGGACGGTGCTGGTGAATTACAAACAGTAAAGTGCGCCCCACCATGACATCGTGGGTACAACTCATTCATCAGGTGGGCTACAAAATCTGAGAAAGAGAGAGAGAGAGAGAGAGAGAGAGAGAGAGAGAGAGAGAGAGAGAGAGAGAGAGAGAGAGAGAGAGGGAGAGAGATCATGATGGAGAGGAGGGACCCTGCCACTATGGGCCCTCCATTTCTTACATTACATACTTCAAACAGGTCCCACCACATGTGGTCCCAAAAAAATGAAATTTAACGGTGGATCACCCACCTATCAGCCTTCTTCTTTAGCTCCTTGGACTCCTATGCTCCTTGTCTTCTGTTTTAATGGACGTTGATGGAGATTGGAAGGTCGAGATGGGAGATGAGAGGGTGGGAAAGTAGGCCACACATGTTTTTGGGAAAGCTTGCGGAGCTTGGACGTAAGATATTTCTCTTGGGAGTTGGGGAGTGAAGATAGAAATGAGAGGGAGGGAGAGGAGTGATGGATGAAAGGGATGGATGGAATGGGTGTTGTAAGGAATGGGGATGGGAAAGCATGGATTTGTTTGAATTTTTGGTAAAAGAGGGATGGGTAGGGAGAGAGAGAGTTGACTTGTGGAAAAGAGGGAGTGGGCATTTGTACTTGGGATAGGGTGAGGTGGCATGGGGTATGGTGTACTTGACTTGATTTGATGTGACATATTGTAGAGATTCTCTGAAAATTCATAACTTGCGGCATTTTTTTGGAATGAAGGTGGGCCCATATCTTTTGGCCCAGAAATCAGATCGGTGCGCGAGTCGCGGAGTTGGAACTGCGGCGATGGCACGGTCGCTAGGGTACAAGTTTCGAGTTGAGCTAACTTTGGTATGCAGGACTTGGCTTAGGATCATGCGTAAACATCGGATACAGGTCGAGGGTTGCCGAAATTCGACCGGGAGGACCGTGAAAGCTTATAGAATGGTACGGACTATGATATGGGTCTTACACCAAGGTGCATTGATCGAGGTTTATTATCCACCTGGGCTCCACGAAGATGTACCGCGACATGAGAAGACAATATTTTTGGGCGGGGATGAAGTGCCAGATTACCAGTTTTGTGGCCGAGTGTGACATGTGCCAGCATGTCAAGGCCGAACATTAGAGACCCCCAAGTCCTTTATAGCCATTAAGTGTCTCATTGTGGAAGTGTGAGCATGTATCCACATATTTTATCATGGGTTTGCCGAGGACTCAGCGCGGTCATGATGCCATTTGGGTTGTCGTTAGTCGACTGACGAAGTCGGCACATTTTCTTACGATTCATGTGACCTGGCCTTTGGACCAGCTTGCTAGGATATTCATTGAGGAGATTGTGAGACTACACGACGTTCCAGTTTCGATCATTTCTGACCGAGACCCGAGGTTCACGTCTCAGTATTGGAGGAGCTTTCATAAGCGATGGGGTCTGCCTTGCAGTTTAGCACCGCGTATTATCCGCAGACCGATGGGCAGACTGAGAGGGTCAACCAAATCCTTGAGAATATGCCTAGGGCTTACATGACTGATCTCTCGGGTAGATGGGATGAGCACCAGCATTAGGCTGAGTTTTGCATATGACAACAACTATCAGGTGACCATTGGCATGACTTCTTTCGAGGCATTATATGGCAGACCATGTAGATCTTCGAGTTATTGGGCCGAGGTTGGAGAGTATCATCTCTTAGGTCCTGAACTTATGCAGAGGACATTAGAGGCCATCGATATCATCAGGCAGAGGATGCGCACAACTCAGAGCCGACAGAAGAGTTTTACTGATCGTCAACGTCATCCTTTGGAGTTTGTAGTTGGGGACCATGTGTATCTTAAAGTCTCACCCATGAAGGGTGTGGTTCATTTTAAAGTGAAGGGCAAGCTTGCCCTAAGATTCATAAGACCTTTCGAGACCACTGGGTGCATTGGCGTCGTGGCCTATAGGCTTGCCTTACTACCTTAGTTGTCTGTTGTCCACAATGTTTTCCATGTCTTTACGTTGAGGAAGTGTGGGTTAGACATCGTTCTTGTGATAGATTGACAGTCTGTAGAGGTTTATGACGATGCTTCTTATATTGAGCAGCTAGTTCGTATCCTTGATCGAAAGTAGTAGGTCCTTCGGACTAAGGTCATTCCCTTCGTGAAGGTGCAGTGGGGTCATCACAGTATTGATGAGCCGTCTTGGGAGCGAGAGGCTGACAATCGCAAGCATTATCGCCACCTCTTTGATGATTGATTGTATTTTGTATTGTCTCTGATTATATATGATGCTATGATTTCTCTTCCCTTTCATTATGAGCTCTGTTTAGTTGTGTTATAGTGTAAATTTCGAGGACAAAATTTTTATTAGGAAGGGAGAGCTGTAAGGCTCATATCATAGTACCGTACCATTCCACCAACTCCCATGATCCTCCCTATCAAATTTCGGTAACCCGTGACCTATAGACAGCGAATGCTTGTGACCTTAAGTCGCATCCCGAAGATCTGAGTCGATTCAACTCAAAACTTATACCTTAGCGACCGCGCCATCGCCGCAGTTCCAACGTCGCGTCTTACACACCAATGAGATACCTAGGCAAGGAGTAGTGGGCTCGCGTACATTTCGATTAAATACCACGCATTGTGAATCCCAAGAGAGGAATCTCTACCCAACCTATCACATCGCTAGTCAAGTACAACTCATCACTCACCCATACCTCTCTCATCATCAAGTTAAATTAACCCATACCTATCCCATCCCTTTCTTACCAACAATACAAGACAACCCATTCCCCATGCCACCTCATGCCTCCAAAAGTCAACCAAGCCCATACCCTCCATGTCACCTCTTCTTACAACACCACTCCTCTCTCATTTCACTCCATCCCATCTCATTTCTCTACCCAAATCCCTATCAACAAAGAGAGAAAAATCCTTAGGAGAGAAAAGAAGCTAAGTGCTAAGCCCATTTTTCCTACCCTAAATCTCACCACAATCTTCATCATCCACTATCAAAGAGAGAACGTAGGAGCCAAGGATTCTAAGGAGCTAAAGAAGAGGAGCAATAAGTGGGTGATCTTAGGTTTAGATCTTAATTTTTATGCATGGGACAAGTGGGGCCTACCGGTTAATGGTAGAGATCCTATTTTGGACCCAAGGTGTGGCCAATGGCCCACAAAGATACATATGTTTATTTCATGATAGGGTCATTCTCCATGGACCCCACATGATGCTTATTTTGATAGCCAACATATAGTGGTCATCTAGACCCTTGATCTTGTATCCCCAACTTGATTTGCATATTTGTAGGCCCACATATGATGGGACCCATTTGATGTATGTGTTGTAATGCTTGGAAGGGAGCTCATAGTGACGGAGCTCCTCCCTCACACATGCGTTTCTCTCCCTCTATCTCTCTTTCCCCGTTGATGGCCCACTTTGATGATGTATAAATTTTATCCACACTGTCCATTTAGCGGGCCAACCCACTGTCCACAAATGGGCCCATCCTTTTCTCGAGCTTAAAATAGAGCAGATCCATGCACCTCATGAAACAGTAGTGGAGATTGAAACCCTACTATTAATAGCCTGTTGGGATCCACTGTGTCCTGCATTTGCCGCCCAACCATCTAGTTAGGTCACATGTGACCTGTGTGGAAGGTAGAACATAAATATCAGTTTTATCCAGTGGCCTAAGTAGGCCCCACCACTTTAACCAGTGGTATTTAGATACCCAACATTGAACCATTGAAGCCTCCCTGTCATCACCGTGATGCTGTGTTTTACCCAACCTTCCACCTATTTTTCCCAGTTTTCTTTAGTGGGCCCACTAGGCAATGGGGTCCACATGATGTGTACATGAAATCCATACCGTCCATCCCTTTTCCAACCCATTATGGCTGTACGTGAGGCCCATTGTGGGGTGTGAGGCTCGACATGATGTGTGTGTTATAGGCACACTATCCATTCATTATATGGACCATGGACTGCCTTATGCAGGCGCACTATGATGTATGAGTTATGCGCCCAACCATAGGCTGCCTTGTGAGGCCCACCATGATGTGTGTTGTACGCACCCTATCCATTTATTTTCAAGCGAGTATAAGGGCCATGGGCCCCCGTTGTGATTCCGATTCCAATCTCAAATGGACCGCACCTTAGAACAATGGTGGTTAAATGTCACTATTGTAAACATCCCTAGGGCCCATTATTAAGCCTATTTCCACCCTTACCTTATTGGGCCAACCCAAACCGTTGGGCCCCCACTTATTTTAGTAATACCCATTAGGCTAACCCAAACCGTTGGGCCCCCATTGATGATGGTGCTTTCCACCATGCCTTGTAGGAATTATCCAAACCTTGGAGCCTACCTTATATTCATATCGGGTCCCATAGGAAGGCCCAGTTTATCGCATGATAAAGGGAGAGTAAGCCTACTTGATTGTACATGGTTCACCCTCTCAACTCACTTTGTTGACTCACCCATGAGGTCCATTCTTAATGAAAGTACGACGCCTAGGCTATCCATTGTTTAGTATATCATCACCCCTTGCTATAGATGGAAGAATATGTGGTTTCAAATTTAGTATATCCACTATTGAAGCTTATCTCGATTCGTGGGTTAGACCCACCGTCCTTATAGGGGACCGCGCCTTAAGATATATGATATCATTCAACCCCTATTCTTATAAGTGACATACCGGTTAAGGCCAATCATCGCCTACTATATCTGATAATCATGCTAGTGTACTTTGTCTTGTAGGACTCACTGAGAACATGCTTAATATTACATCATGATACATGCCCATACGCATCGTTTCTATGCATGTTATGAGGAGTGACTGAACATAGCATATGCCATTGGGCTAAGATGTTTATGGGACTCCCTGTGAGACAGAGTTACCCCACACGATCGCGCGGTACGCGCAGGTTTAATGCATGACTAGATGGTATGACTCATGCATCTTGCATTTTGTGTGACACTATCACTTGGTGCCCTAGCGACATCAGGGTCGTGGCCTCCATAGGCTTATTGTGATGGCCAGATTAGATACCGAAAATATTTGGAACTCATCATATGGGCACTTTGGATGTTCGTGGGTGAAAGCCCCTAAACCCTTATGGTACCAAGAGGTTGCTCCAATGTCTAGACTGAGTGGATACATGAGCGGCCAAGTACCGAATACCAGTAAGCCGCATCTCTCACTGTGTCGTGGTCGGTTGTGAAAGGGGTGTGGCTTTATCTGTTAGGGCAAAGCTAGGATGAGTTTGAACAGCTCATAAATAGTCTACTATTGACGAGCTAGGTTAATATTGGCAGACTACTGGCCAGGAGGGTAGTGAGGTCTTTTTCTACTTACATGGTTGTGCGTCCAGTTTGGGCGGTAATCTGGTGTAGAGTGTACTAGACCTCGGTGATATTACAGAGATGAAACTGTATTGATATGTGGATCTTGATAAGGACTGGCATGCTTGCGTTACATCTTGTATATGACATTGGCTACATAGGCCTTGCATCGCATAGCATTGGTATGGCTGATAACATTCATGGACTAGCCAGCATTTATGCTTACTCTGATATTGTATGTTTAGTACATGCATTGCGTGCACACACACACACCCTCTAAGCTTTGTTGTGAGCTTATGCACGATCGTTGCATGTAGGTGACGTTAGGCTGCATCAACACTGAGGAAGGAACGCATACCAAATCTTCTTGGTGCTTTTGGTTGTAATTGTATTTTCGCTTTCTGCATTATACTCAAAAGATTTCATATAGTGGATATGTGGTGATGTTGTTTTGTGACTTGGTTATGCTCTTTTACAAAAAAAAATCATATTAAAAATCCTCCTTATAGGATCCTCAGATCGGAATCTGGTATATGGGTGCTGGGAGACAAGAATGAGATACTACGGAGGCTGTCGACACCGGATTCGGCAATCAGGAATTCTGTGAGTCTGGTTTCTGAGTTTGGGGCATGACATTGATGCCATGCGTAAGTGGGGCCAGCCCACGAACGAGTCCAAGATCCGTAGTTTCCTTGGATTAGCGGGCTACTATTGACGTTTCATTGAGGGATTCTCCCATATTGCAGCCCCATTGACCAGGTTGACCTGGAAGGGCCCTGAGTTCATTTGAAGTGATGTATGTGAGCGAGCATTTGTAAAGCCGAAGCATCATCTTACGTCCGCACTAGTCCTCACTCTCGTCTTTGGGAGTGAAGGATTTGTGGTTTTTACAGATGTTTCGCATGTTAGTTTGGGTGTTGTCTTGATGTAACATAGGAAGGTTGTGGCCTTCGTGTCTTGCCTGCTCAAGGTTCATGAGTAGAACTACCCCACACATGATATAGAGTTAGCTGCAGTTATCTTTGCACTAAAAGTGTGGAGGCACTATATTTATGGGGTTAGGTTCGAACTCTTCTCCAACCATAAGAGATTGATGTATCTCTTCTCACAGTTTGAGTTAAACATGAGACAGAGGCGCTAGATGGAGGGTAGCTGGGATGATCACATGCGTTTGGCCGAGTTTGGGTATAATAACAGCTACCGGGCAATTATTTGCATGGCTCCCTTCGAGGCACTGGATGACAGACCTTGCAGATCCTCGAGTTGTTGGACCGAGGTTGGAGAGTGTTGTCTCCTAGGTCCCGAGCTTGTGTAGGGGACATTAGAGGTTATAAATATCATTAGGCAGAGGATGCGCACGACTCAGAGCTAGCAGAAGAGTTTTGCAGATCGTCGACGTCGTCCCTTGGAGTTTGTTGTTGGGGACCATGTGTATTTCAACGTATCACCCATGAAGGGTGTAGTTCATTTTGGAGCCAAGGAGAAGCTTGCCCCAAGGTTCATTAAACCTTTTGAGATCAGTGGGCGTGTTGGGGTTGTGGCCTATCGGCTTGCCTTGCCACTTCAGTTGTCTGGAATCCACAACGTCTTCCATATTTCTATGTTGTGGAAGTGTGGGTCAGATGTCATTCTCATGATAGAATAGCAGTTGTTAGAGGTTCGCGAGGACAATTCTTATATTGAGTAGTTAGTTCATATCCTTGATCAGAAGGAGCAGGTCCTCCGAACCTGGGTCATCCCCTTGGTGAAGGTTCAATGGGGTCACTATAGTGTGGATGAGGCATCTTGGGAGCGAGAGGCTGGGATTCGTGAGCATTACCCCTTTCTCTTTGATGTTTGATTGTATTTGTATGTTGTGTTTCTAATTATATATATATATATATATATACATATATATACATGTATATATGTATATATAGTAATATGATTTCCCTTTGTGAGCTGTCTAGTTTGGGTTGTAGTGCAAATTTTGAGGACAATTTTCTTTTAGGATAGGAGATCTATAAGAGTTGAAACCTCATGAGACCTTCGGTACACTTTTACTTCGATAACGACATGCTTCCTGCGAACCAGATCGATTAATTTTGATTGCGACCCCATTTTAATACTGCAATACCCCGATACTTGTACCTTAGCGATCACGCGATCGTTGCAATTCTAATGTCGCGCAACACACTCCATTTCGACCCTTAGATTAGAAGTTACAATTTTGGCACAATCCGAGGTGGGACGCGCAATGCACACAGGCCACACTTGTACAGATCCTCATGTTGTCAAATCAAGTAATCCATTCACCATGCCAAAATCGTGAATTTGCGATGGATTTGATTTGTCGCAAAAAATGCTTGGTTTAACAACGGACTTAGTCCGTCGCTAACGAAAAATGTCCATCGCGCCCACCTTTTCAATGGAAATTATGGCAGTTAAAAGGTGCGGGATTTAGCGATGGACAAAAATTCGTTGCTAAAATGAAATTTGCGATGGATTTGATTCGTCGCAAATTTTCGACGGATTTAGTCCGTTGCAAATTTCATTTTAGTGACAGATTTTGGTCCGTCGCAAAGTGTCGCCCCTAGCAACGTATTTTATTTGCTTTTACGACTGATTATGGTCCGTCGTAAATTGACTTTCGCCACCGCATTTTTTTACGATGGATTTTCGTCCGTCTTAAATTGACATTTACACCTGTTTATATCTATATATATATATGTATGTATGTATGTATGTATGTATGTATGTATAGGGAAAAGGTACTTTGCGCTCGACCTCACGATAAGCTCCCGTGAGGTTGAGCTGTGTGGGCCCCACCGTGATGTGTGTCAACCCTCAACACTGTGCATTTGATGGGTCCCCTCTAAATTATGGGATATCCCAAAAATCAGCCGTATACGGAACTCAGGTGGGCCATACCATCTAAAATCATGTGAAGACATGCCAAAAACATATAAAAGCACTTGGTGGGGCCCACCTGAGTTTTGTATGCTGCTAAAACTTGGTCTGAACCCTCATCCAATTGGGGCACACATAATGGATGGGCTAGATTTGCAAACCACATCTCGGTGGGCCCAAAAAAGGATTATGAATGTTTTAATGGTGCACGGCCCATCCCCACTTCTATATGTGATGTGGCCCACACAAGTCACGGATTGACTTGAGTTTTGAGACCTAGGCCCACGATGGAATGGTGCATCTGACTAATGGGGTAGATGTTCGAAACGCATCACGGATGGACTCGTGAGGTCGAGCGCATAGTACCTTTTCCCATATATATCTATATATATATATATATATATATATATATATATATATATATATATATATATATATATATAGAATATGGTGGTAAATTGTTTCATTGTAGTCTAAGAAGTGTTTTTTAATAGAATTTCAATGCTTTAATTATATTTATTTGTATTTAAGATTAATTTTGTATTAATTGATTGAATGTAACAATTTTTTTGTTTTGTTTTTATATCAATTGAGTGGAAATTATTATTATTATTATTTTATTATTTTATTTCTTGCTTCAAAATTGATATTTAAATGCTTTGGAATATCACACAAAAAATCCCGCTATACATCCTTTGTATTTTAGGAAACAAAGTTTGAAAAAAATTATGATTAAAAATAATCGATATTTTGATATATAATTGACATTTTGAAAAAGAAAATTGAGAGGTTTAAAATTTTTTATGATTTTGAAAAATTAAAATCATTGAGAAATTTAAAAAAACAATTAAAATGTTTGAGAAAAATTGAGATTTTGAAAAAAAAATAGTGATTTAATAAAAATCAAGATTTTGAAAAAAAAAGATTAAGAAAATTGAGTAAATTTGATAATTTTGAAAAAAAATAGATATAAATTGACATTTACACCTGTTTATATATATATATATATATTTATTTGTTTCATTGTAGTCTAAGAAGTGTTTTTTAATACATTTTCAGTACTTTAATTGTATTTAAGATTATTGTTGTATTGATTGATTGAATGCAACAAATTTTTTTTGTTTTTATATCAATTGAGTGTATTATTATTATTATTATTTTGCTTCAGAACTGGTATTTAAATGCTTTGGAATATCACACAAAAAATCCCACTATACATCCTTTGTATTTTAGGAAATGAAGTTCGAAAAAAATTATAATTAAAAATAATCAATATTTTGATATATAATTGAAATTTTGAAAGAGAAAATTGAGAGGTTTAAAATTTTTTATGAGTTTGAAAAATTAAAATCATTGAGAAATTTAAAAAAACAATTAACAATGTTTGAGAAAAATTGAGATTTTGAAAAAAAAAAATAGTGATTTAATAAAAATCAAGATTTTGAAAAAAAAAAAAAGATTAAGAAAATTGAGTAAATTTGATAATTTAAAAAAAAAAATAGATATCCAAAAAAATAATATTTTGAAAAATAAAATTGCAAAAATTTTGACAACTTTGAAAAGAGAAAATATTTTGAAAAAGAAATTGAGTGTTTTGAAAAAAAAAAAAAAGAAGTTCGATAAGAATTAAGAAGTTTGGAAAAAAATATTTTTAAAAAGAAAATAGAGAAGCTCAAAAGAATTGAAATTTTGAAGATAAAAAATGAGATAAAAAATCGAGATTTTAAAAAAAAAAGAAAAAAAAAGAAAAAAAGATAGACATTTTGAAAAGAAAATTTGAGAAGATTAAAAAAAAATTACGAATTTGAAAAAAAAAATTGAAAATATTTGAGAAAAATTGACATATTGAAAAAAAGTGATTTAAAAAAACACTGACATTTTGATAAAAAATAAAATATCATTTTGAAAAAGAAAATTTAAAATTTGAAAACAAAATGGTGCTTTTGAAAAAATAAAATAAAATTGGCACTTGAAATTTTTGGGAAATTTGAATAAATTGTTAAGTTTGACAAAAAAAGAATTTGAGAAAAAAAAAAGAGAGATTTTGAAAATAAAAATTTAGAATTTGTATTTTGAAATTTTTTTTTTGAAAAGTTTAATTACAAAAATGAGATTTTGTTAAAAGTTTTGGGAAAAAAATATTAAAAAAAATGGACGTTTTGAAAAAAAAAAAAAGATTTTTAAATAGAAATTGATATTTATCTGTGAAAAAGAAAATTAAGATTTTTTACTAAATTATTGGGGACATCCACTAATTGAACATTTAACGGTTTATGCACAAAAACATTCACTCGTGAACAAATGATAGCCCAAGTATAATGAAGTGTAATCATAAGAATAACTTGTAATGATGAGATTGATTAAATTCTATGATCAGGCCATCATAAGGTTCATCTGAATAGCCAGATATGTTCAGAATGTGCTAATTAAGATAGAGAACAAAAATCCGGCTCAATAGGACCTGAAACGAATCAGATCCATCCAAAACACTCTTTAAATGTACATGATTAGTTTATCTAAATCTAGACTTATTTTGGACAATCCGATTAGTCCATATTAAAAGAGTAAATATCTTTCTCATCTGAAGTTTGATCGAGGCGAGAAAGTAGTCAAATCGAAGCTCTTGATTAGTAGAATAGAGTGACTGGATCGAATTTCTAAATCGGGCCAAATATTTAGGTCAAAATTGTGCCACAACTTACTGACCTCGTGAAAACCCAAGAAATGATGTCACTAAGTTATGTGAGCCCCACCATGATGTATGTATTGTATGTACACCGTTCACCCATTTGGAAAGATCATTTTAGAGCATGAGCCAAAGAATGAGGTAGATCCAAAGGTTAAGTGGACCCCATCAGAAAAAACAAGTGGGGATTGAACGCCTGCCATTATAAATTTCTTATGGGCTGGAGTAGTTTTTATCAAGTTAATATTTGTGTGTTTCCCTTCATCCATTTATTTGTTAACATATGAACAGATTAGATCTAAATATAAACATCATAGTTGGCACTAGGAAGGTTTCAACGGTGCATGTCACTGTCCCTACTGTTTTATGTGGTGGGGTCCACTTGAGCTTTGGATCTGTCTCATTCTTTTGCTCATGCCCTAAAATGATCTCTCCAAATGGATGGACAGTGTGGATACATCACAAACATCATGGTGGGTCCCACATAACTTGGACACATCACTTCATCACGGAATTCGTATCTCCAATCATTGTTATAAAAAACCACTATTTTATTAGCGTTTATTTGCAATCCAACTTGTTGATAATGTAAAGAAGATTTGGATGAAGGGAAATTACAAAGATCAAATTGATCCAAAACTTTCGTGACATGTAAAAGGTTTTTAATGGTTATTCATCATTATTTTTATTGGTATAGCCCACTTGCGATTTGAATCTTCTTATGATTTGCAATGACATCCTATAATATGAAAAAACATATGGACGGTGTGGATATATAGAAAATATATAAAGGCGGGCCCTACGCATTAAAGTAACTCACACGAAGGAGTTAACTAAATAGGAAAATTGGACTATAAGGTTGACCTCATGGAACTTCCTGTGAGGTCGAGCTGTGTGGCCCCATCATGATGTGTGTAGAACATCAACACTATGCATTTGATGTGTACCCTTTAAATCATAGGATATCCCAAAAATTAGCTGTATAAAAAGCTCAGGTGGCCCATTGCATCTAAAATTATGTGAAGACATCTTAAAATATATAAAGGTACTTGGTGGGGCCCACATGAGTTTTGGATGTGGTTGAAACTTGGTCTGACTCCTCATCCAAGTGGGACACAAGTAATGAATGGGTTGGATCAATGAATCACATTTAGGTGGGCCCGATATATGATTATGAATGTTTTAAGGCATGGGTAACCCCTCAACTATAGTATGTGGTGCGGCCCACTAAAGTCATGGATTGACTTTATTTTTAAGCCTGTAGCCCACCATAGAATGGTGGATCTGATTGATGGGGCAGATCCAAAGTTCAAGTGGACCACACCATAATAAATTGTGGGATAGTGACACTCACCGTTGAAACTTTCTAACAAGGGCCCACCCCGATATTTATTTGACATCCACTTAGGGCCCAAAACGATGTTTATTTGAGATGCAACCTGTTTATAAGTTAATACATACATGGAATAAGGAAAATGATAAATATTAGCTTGATTGAAAACTTCTATGGCCCAAAGAAGTTTTTAATGGTAGGCGTTCAATCTCCACTGTTTTCTGCGTTAGGCCACTCGAACTTTGGATCTGCCTCGTTCTTTGGCTCCTGATATAAAATTATGTGGTAAAATGGATGTACAGCGTGGATAAACTCTACGCATCCACAGTGGGCCCACAGAGTTTAGTCATTACACTAAGTGCACTTAGATAGGACGCGGATTTCCTGCAAAAGCCTTTAGCTTGACGTTCCTGCGCAATAATTCTAGGTGGGTCTCACAGTGATGTTTTTGGGAAATCTAACCTGTTCATAAGTTTTTTGAGATAATTTTAGGATATTAGACAAAAAATTAGGAGGATCCAAAACTCAAGTGGGCCATACAAGATTAAATAGTGAGGAAAGGAATGCCTACCGTTGAAACCTTCCTACCTCCAACTTAATGTTTATATGCCATCCAAACCTTTTATAAGGTCATTTTCACTGGCATGAAGTGAAAACACCGAAAACTTAGACAGATACAAAACTTTTGTGGCCATATAAATATTTCAGCGGTGGTCACCAAATTCCCACTGGTTCCTCTTGTGTGGCCCATTTGAGTTTTGTACCCACCTTAGTTTTGGTTGCTTGTCCAAAAACTATCTCTAAAAACGGATGGACAGGTTGGATTTCTCACTACAAACATTGCAGTGGACCCACCATGAATTCTTGCGCAGGAACTTCAAAATCCGTGTCCACTTAAATACGCCACCGCTGGTTTCCTGCAAAAGACTATCGCGTTAGTTCCAAGGCCGGAAACTTAGGTAGGGCCATTGTGATGTTTGTGAGAAATCTATACTTTTCATTCATTATATATATATTTTTTAATATCATTTTAGAAAATTAGGCTAAAAATTAGCCTATCGAAGACTCAAGTGGGCCGCACTAAAGGAAAAGTTGGGTAGGAAAATTCCTACAGTTGAACTGAAAACATAAATGTTAGCTTGATTCAAACTTCAGTGGCCCCCACGAATATTTCAAATGTGGACGTTCAATTCTCGAGTTTTTGGCCCACTTGAGTCTGGGAACGGGCTGATTTTTTGCCTCTTGTACTATAATGATATCAAAAGGAAAATGGAACACATATATTTCTCACCAACATCAGGAAAACCGTGCCCATGCAGAAGGAAGCCGATTGCGTGCTATTACTCACTAAGCCGTACTGAGTTTCTCCGTGGGGTTCACCATGATCTATGTATTTTATCCACTCCGTCCATCTATTTTATTAGATAATTTTAAGGAATAATGAAGAATATCCAAAGCTCAAATGAACCACACTACATGAAACAGTGTGAATGGAACTTATACCGTTGAAAATTTCTCGGGTGTCATAGAATTTTTGGATTAAGCTTAAATGAGCTGAAAAAACGAATAAACGGTGTGGATGAACCACTTATTTTCACGGTGGGCCCAACTCATGAGTTTACTGAGAGCGTACTTAGCTCAGTACGCAATCCGATTTCCATACAGAATCAAGCGGAGATAAAATCGGAACGGTTACCGCGTCAATAACCCCGGCAACGATTTTGTGTTTGTTGGAAATCAAACCCGTCCATCCGTTTTTAGAGCTCGTTTTAAGACATGCTACTGAAAATGAGGAGGATCCATAACTCAAGTGGGCCATAGGATATGAAACAGTGTGAAAGGGAATGCCTACCGTTGAAACCTTCCTATGCTCTACCTTGATGTTTATATGCTATCCAAACAGTTTATAAGGTCATTTTCACTTAGATAAAGTGAAAACACCAAAAAGTTAGACCTTTACAAAACTTTTATGGCCATATAAATGTTTCAATTGTGGTCACTAAATATCCATTATTTCCTCTCGTGTGGCCCACTTGAGTTTGTGATCCTCCTTATTTTTTGTCTCACGTCTTAAAATGGGCTTAAAAAATGCATGAAGGGGTTGGATTTCTCACAAACTTCTCAGTGGGCCCCACCCAAAATCCTTGCGCAAGAACTTCATGCGAGATGGTTTCGCAGGAAATCTGGGTCCCTCTCTCTTTCTCTCTCTCTCGTACCGTCTCCTCTCTCAATCTCTCGCACTGGTCCCTGCCTCCTTTCTCTTCCTACAAATCTCTCCCTCCTCTCTTCCTTTCAGTTTCTTTCTCTATTCGAACGCCCTACCGACACACACCCTCTCTCTCTATCTGAAGCTCGGTTGAAAGCTACAGATGTGACCCAGGTAGCGTATCATATAATTCCTTTGTCAAACATACACACTTCAATTTTACTCTCAAAACAAGTGTGACACTACAACAAAACCGAGCATACCCGGCACTTTGAGGTTAACCTTTGTCGCACTACCAGAAAATTGGGCAAAGGCTATGGATAAAAACCATAGATAAAGGCCTATGACTATAGTTAAAGTCCGTAGCACGACCGTAGCCATTACTACCATATCTACGGATGAAATCCGTAGCCATATAGACGATGGATACGGATTAAATCCGTAGCCATTACTTTTGTAGCACTAAGGTATTTACAGCTACGAATTATATTTGTAGCTAAAAGTAGAGCGAGAACCGTAGCAATAAGCTTAAATCAGCAACAACTACGGTTTTTAGATAAACGACTATGGTGAATAGTCGTAGCTATAAAAACGATAGGTATGGATTAAATCCGTAGCAATAATATAACTTCCCAGAGTTTTGGAATTTTGGTCCTTCCTCGGGCAGTACACGGCTTGTACACACAGTCGTCAAGTGTAGATCGACCGTTTGGCTCTACGATTCATGTCCAGCCCGAATAGAATTTGGCCTAATCGCATTAACAGCTTAATCATGATTAATTTATGGGTAATAAACCCACACGTGTGTCCAAATGTACGGTCTTGCATCAGTTCGCACGGGAGTGCCTCAAGACACTACTTCAGTTTTGGGCCGGGTGTTACAGCAAGCTTCGATGGGGGCAGGAGCATGGTCGTGTTCGACAGTATAGCCTATCCTGTCTATCACATCACGTTTTCTGATTTGATGGGTGAGAATCCATATTGGTAACTCTACTGGCAGACATTGGCGGATGAGAATGCTTAGTGCGCCCATCATCGCATCCACGGGTAGGTTGTGCAGATGAAACAAATGAAGCTTGGAATAACGAATTTTGAATTGATTCGGGCCTCAAGTAGTTGTCTCCAGATCAAACCCCAGTTGAAGGGCCCCACACCGTAACTTCTCATGTTGTGAGTTACTTCTTCGGAATGTTCGGGAATAGTCTGGTCATATCTGAACTGTCGCGCAAACCGATTGGGGTAGTATGGCTCTCTCCAAAACTCACTGCCCACTCGCAAAGGCAGGCTGTTAGAACATATTGATATGAAGAAGGCTCACTCAGCTGGAGGAAGGTTGTCATCATCAACAGCTTCATGATCTACGATGTATTGGGCAAATGAGAACTGGTAGAAGTCAATAGCATTTGTTGACTCAATAGTATCAATCACCCATTCGTACATTCGTTTCGGCATTATCCTTCGCTAGTAGTGACATAAGGGGAGTTGTGAGGGATGTACGTATGCTTTTTTCAGATCGTCATATGTCCACGGGAAGTATATGCCTAGCCATCTAGAAAAGTAGTGCCATGGGGTGAATGCCGAACTGGCTCCGACGGATGGATTTTTACAGTGCTTGGAGATATCTCCGAAGGCACGGTATAATGAACAAAGTACGAGAGGTGCTAATGAATATTTCCACCCTTCTACCAATCCACCTGCGACGACAAATACGGATGGCCTGATAGCATCCATCCACTTGGAACTTGGTAGCACTAGTACACTCAGCTAGTATGCCAGGAAGGCCGCTAGCTCACCTTTAGATGAGAATTTTGATGGGTTTCTTATTCTGCGACATGCATTTTCTAGTTCATCTGAATTACTATTCTTAAACCTGTCAAAGAAAGAAGGGCACAAATGAGACCAATGTTAGTAAATGCGTAAAATTATAATGTAAGGAAAGGGGATGTACCGCAGCTCTTGAGAGAAATGAGCCCGCCAAAGGAGATGTGGAATCTTTCTGATATCGGGGAATTTGGACATCTCCCTGAAGAGTTCAACGGAAGCGTCCGGCACCAGTGCTTGTCTTTTGGAAGAGCAAAAGTGTGAGAATTCCTCATTGGTGGGAATGTATTTGTCGTAAAAGCGACCTGTTATGGGGAGGCCTGCCATCCTATGAAGGTCCCACAGGTTAATACTAACCTCACCAAGAGGTAGATGAAAAGAGTTCATGGTAGGGCACCAGTAACTAAGGAACCCCATATGGACCATATGATCTTTATAGAAGTATTCAGAAGTAGCCTCAATTGCACTATAAAGGCCGACCTCCATCAATGTCGTAGAATGTTTGGCAAGAATGGCCTTGGCCCAATCAGTATAATATTTGCGAGATGTTAGGAAGCCGGGCGTGCGGAATTCTTTAGTCCCCCATAACAATCTTCTCTCTTTGAAGCATTGGGGTATTGTCTCGTGGAAAACTGTAAAAAACAATGCATGAGGATTGTAGCAAGGAATCAAAAATCTCATTGGATGCACTTCACTAATTTGATGTTTCGACCCTCTCTTTAAAAGAATACCCTCCAACATTCTGGGTTCTCGAATCGACCAGTTGGAAGTATACATCATATGACTCTATGTTGTTCAATTTGTTAATTCACTTCAGAGAATAGATAGATGTTGCCGAATGTTCAGTGGGATCGTTATTAATTCATTTCTGAAAGGGCTATTGAATTTAATGTAGTCATCTTGAACTTTTACGGAGTCCCAAGTATTTGGGAGCTTTCTCTTCTTATGCTTTTGGATCTTCTCTTGGAGTTCTTGATGCTTTGACTTCTTCCGCTTCTTCAGCGAAAGTGTTGGCGGCAGTGTATCTTCTCTTGCTGGAGATCGGACAATATCGGTACGTAAATTGGCTGTCAACTTCAGCCAGGCTTCCCAGTCAACCTCCCGACCTTGCTTTGGAGGTCCTGCTATTTCGCCAGAAATGATTGCCTGACAAATTGGCCAAGACAATGTTTTGATTCTGCTAGAGAAGTCAAGAATAGGCAAGACCGGTTCCTTTATGTACGTAGGCTATTTTTTGGTTACTTTGACTCATTTTCGTTGAGGCTCTTCACATGCTGGAGGGGGAGAAGTGGCTATTTGGGCCGTAGGTGAAGGTATAGGGGCTGTAGGAGCTGGCGAGGGTTCATGGGCTTGAGAAGAGTCAGGAAAATTTGCATGGGAGGGTTGATCTGTCGACGCTTCTATAAGGCGAAAGGTTCTCTTGGTACGGGCCATGGTTGGAGAGTTAACAGGAATTGGCTAAGTAAGAAAAAAATAAGAAATTCCAGCAAAGTTTCAGAACAGAAGTTTCTAGCACTAAGTGCGGATGACTTGCATGGACGAGTTGCGCATGCAAGTAGCGTGGAACAGTTGTGCGTAAAGGGGGTTCGCCAGGAGATAGAAGAATTTGAAGTGAGGAATGATTGAGTGGTTTGGTATTTATAGACTAGTAACACCGGCAATGAGTTGCGCAGGTGGGAGTTGCGTGGACCCGTGCAACTCAAGTTCTACAAGAAGAAGTTGATCCTTCAAGTTGACTTAGAGAAGTCAAGTTTCAGATCAGGGGGGCATCTGTTGGGGTATAAAATTTGGTTAAGGGGAGAAGCTTCAAGGAGGAAAATTGGTGAAAGAAATGAAGGATAGAAGTGAAAGGCAGGTGAGTTGCGCGGGACTTGAGTTGCGTGGGAACCATGTTGCGCGAGAGCTGAGTTGTGCGGGTCTGCGCAACTCGCCCATAATCATGTTGGGCTGCGCAACTCTCTTTAGAGAGGTATGGATTGGGAATGTTAAGTGGGGTCCACGACAAAGGATTTGAGGGCTCACACATGCGAAAGCCTATAAATACCCTCCTACCCCCTCATTTGGATCATCAGATGTTTAGAGGACAAGTGCCTCTGACAAGTATTAGAGACAGAGAGAAGGAAAGGGAGTGCAGAGTGTAGAAGGACCGGACCATGCCACTCCTGGCAAGTTGCGCGGGCCCGCGCAACTCCTCGGGTACTCTTTAAGGCAGCTGCCATGTTGCAATTTTTCAGATCCTTAGGCGATTCCAGATGTTTCAAAGGGATCCAAGCACTCCTTTATCATACCAATAAGGGACGAAATGCATAGGAAGCCTGCACAACTCATCTCCCCTGGAGATATGATGAATATGAGCTGGAATGCTGCCGAAATTCATATTTCGAACTTACTTAATATTTGTATTTTTGGCATTTCTGAGAGATTCTATCCCGGAATCAAAGGATCAAAAGGATGTAAATGAACTCAGAATAAATAAAATTAATGATTATTCTCTTTGCTCTATCTTTTATTAATATTGAGTGAGATATTCCCCAAATCAAATGCTTTTCATTTTTGGTCGCAACAGTAACTTCTTTCTAATTCTTTTCCTTTCTTTTTCCAAAATTCTTATTTCCTTCTTTCCTCTTTAGGTTTAGGTTAGAATTTGAAATTGAGGGCTGAGAGTGTTTTATGCCCAAGTGGGTCCATGACAAAACTCGTCGTCTTTTGAGTGAAGGAGGATTAGTTGAGGGGTTATCTATCCATCACAGGATCAGACACCACTCGAGATCTTCAAAGTTAATTGAAGTGATGGTTGCAATCAACCGGTTAATCAACCAGGAAGACAACCTCAACCTCGGGTTGAGGAAGTCCATGATGAGAATGAGGTGCATCAAGCACCCCCGCTTCATACCTTATGATATTATTTACAACCGGCGGGGGTGAGCACGCCCTCATGCATGGGTTTTTCAGAAAATACGGGACATGAACATAAAGCTAGGGGCGATCTAACTCCTTCCAAAATTTCATGGACTTGAATATGAAAGTCCATATTTGCACTTGAAAGAGTTTGATGAGATTATAGCTACTTTATATTTTCCTAACGTGTCTGAGGACATGGTCAGACTGAAACTATTTCCCTTTTCTTTAAAAGAGAAAGCTAAGATGTGGTTGCATTTACTACGTCCCCGATCTATTGGCACATGGAATGACATGATAAGGGAGTTCGTAAATTTTTTTCCACATCATAAAATGAACACCCTTAGAAAGTCAATCATGAACTTCACCCAAAAGAAGGATAAAACATTCTTCCAATGTTGGGAGCAGTTCAAGGATCTTGTCAGTTCATGCCCACAACACGGTTTTGAAACGTAGCGCATTACACACTTTTTCTATGATGGACTGACATCTTCCATGCGCCGATTGGTCAAGACAATGTGCAATGGGGAATTCATGAATAAAAATGTCGATGATGTGTGGGATTACTTGGACAGACTTGCTGAAAACGCACAATCATGGGACACCTCCCTAAAATTAAGCACCACTTCTAGGCCCACTCAATCAAAGGAGAGGGGCGGATTATACCTTCTGAAAGAGCACTACAAGAAAGAGGGTTTTTAGCGATAAAAATTATTTTCATCGCTAAAAATGACTTTTAGCAACGAAAATAATTTTCATCACTAAAAGTTTACTATTACCGACGAAATTGTAAATTCGTAGCTAAAAGTCACTTTTACCAATGAAAATTTTCGTCGCTGAAAGTAATTTTCCTGCTATTGTGAAAATTTTCCAGCTAAGAGTTTTAGCGACGAAAATTTTTATCGCAAAAGGGTGTTTTGAATTTTTGAAAAAATAAAAAAATTGAAAAGTTTCCTTTTAGCGACGAAATTAATTTTGTAGCTAAAACCCACCTTTAGCGACAAAAATTTTCGTCGCTAAAGGGTGTTTTGATTTTTTGAAAAAACAAAAAAGTCGAGATGTTTCCTTTTAGCGACAAAATTAATTTCGTAGCTAAAAGCCACCTTTAGCGACGAAAATTTTCGTTGCTAAAGGATGTTTTGAATTTTTGAAAAAACAAAAAAATTGAAAAGTTTCCTTTTAGCGATGCAATTAATTTCGTAGCTAAAAGCCACCTTTAGCGACGAAAATTTTCGTCGCTAGAGGGTGTTTTGAATTTTTGAAAAAACAAAAAAAAATCAAATAGTTTCCTTTTAGCGATGAAATTAATTTCGTAGCTAAAAGCCACCTTTAGCGACGAAAATTTTCATCGTGAAAGGGTGTTTTAAATTTTTGAAAAAACAAAAAAAGCAAGATGTTTCCTTTTAGCGACGAAATTAATTTCGTAGCTAAAAGCCACCTTTAGCGACGAAAATTTTCGTCGCTAAAGGGTGTTTTGAATTTTTGAAACAACAAAAAAATTGAAAAGTTTCCTTTTAGCGACGAAATTAATTTCATAGCTAGAAGCCACCTTTAGCAACGAAAAGTTTTGTAGCTAAAGGGTGTTTTGAATTTTTGAAAAAATAAAAAAAATTGAAAAGTTTCCTTTTAGTGACGAAATTAATTTCATAGCTAAAAGCCACCTTTAGTGACGAACATTTTCATCGCTAAAGGGTGTTTTGAATTTTTGACATAACAAATTTTCACGCTATGTTGGAAATGTTGGCGGTAAGATTTTTGTCGGTAAAAGTGTTTTTCCTAAATCTATTTCCCGACGGCTGAAAACCGTCGGTAATAATGTAAAAATGTTTTAATTTTACAAAAATTTTGTTGGTAAAAATGTGTATGTGTATATATATATATATATATATATATATATATATATATATATATATATAGTTTTTATATCATATGAATGGAAATTTTTTTTTATATATAATTGAAAGTTAATATTTAAATGATTTGTAATATCACATGAAAAACAATATTGAAAAGTTTAGAAATTTTAACTATGTTTAAGAAAAATTTTGAGAACAAAATAATGCTTTTGAAGAAAAAAATTGGCATTTTGAAATTTTTGAGAAAAAAATAAAATATAAGAAAATTTTTGAGATTTTGAAAATAAAAATTCAAAATTTGTATTTAAAATTTTTTTGAAATATTTTATAATAAAAATGATATTTAGTTAAAAGAGTAAAAATATACATTTTGAAAAAAAATGTTATTTTTAAAAGGAAATTGAAATTTATTTGTGAAGAGTAAATAACTTCAGATGTTTAAATCAAATTTCACTGAAATTGTTGATCAATCTTGTATGCCCAATATCTTTCTCATATGTAGCCTGATTGAGGCAAGTAACTAGTCAAATTGAGTATTGATCAGTAAAATAGAGTGAATGGACTAGACATGTAAAATGGGCCGAATATTCTGGTCAAAATTGTGACCCAACTTACTGACCTCGTGAGAACCTAAGAATTGATGTTAGTAAGTTCCCATCATGATGTGTGTCGAACATCAACACCATGGATTTGATGTGTCCCCTTTAGGTTATGAGATATCTCAAAAATCATCTTTATACAAAACTCAAGTGGGCCATACCATCTAAAACTATGTGAAGACATCCTAAAAAATATGAAAGCACTTGGTGGGGCCCACATGAGTTTTGGATGCAGTTGAAACTTGGTCTGACCCCTCATCCAAGTGAGACACACACAATGAGTGGGTTGGATATGTGAATCACATTTAGGCAGGCCCAATATATGATTATGAATGTTTTAAGGAAACCCTTCTCCACTACATTTAGGTGAGTTACTCGTTACCCTTACCAGAGTAAACTCTGTGGGGCCCACTATTATTTATTTATTTTATCCACTCCATTCATCCATGTTAACAGATAATTTGAGGTCTAAAGAACAAAAAGGAAGCATATCCAAAGCTCAAGTGGACTACCCAAGTCATGGAATGAACATGGGGCGGGTCCAAGGCTTAAGTGGACTACAAAGTGGGGATTGAACATCCACCATTAAAAATAACATTCATAGAAGTTTTGGATTGAGCTGATGTTTGTGTTTTCCCTTCATTCATATCTTTTTGATATTATGAACATGTTGGATGACAAATAAACATTACTGTGGGCCCAAGGAAGGTATCAACATTGGAAATCATTATTCCACATTGTTTTCTGCGTGGTCTCCACTACAGATTTTTATCTCCCTCATTCTTTGGCTCATGACTTAAAATGATATCTCAAAATGGATGGACGGTGGTCTCCACTCTATTTACGGCTTCGATATGACTCCTTTTTTGGATCAACCCTTAAAATGATCCGTTAAAATGAATGGACGGAGTGGATCGGTAACATACATCATGGTGGGCCTCACAAATCTAAGCACTTTCCGTCCATCACCGGCCCTCAAAACCAAATCCCTTCTAATCCTCTCGCGCGCACACCTCCATTGAGTGTCAACGGTGTTGAACATTGAATTTTCTAAAATATATAGTGTCTTATTACATACACACACACACACACACACAGATATATATGGTGAAAATAATAAAAATGAGAGGAAATCCTGAAAACTAATGATGTTTGGATGTATGATAAGTAGATACAAAAAGTCTAAAACTATGACAGAGAAAAAACTTGCCTATAACTGGTCAAGATTGCAGTTTCCATTCTAAGCATTCGTAAAATAGATGTGGGAATAAGAAATTACTTGCGTCCAACGAAGATGGTAAGCTTTCTAATGAGTAAACATGAGAAAAAATATTCGTTCATTATTTAGGAATGTATTCTGCTTATCACCCGTAATCTCTGAGAGCACCATGCCACACGAAACAATGTGGAATAATGATTTCCACCGTTGATACCTTCCTTGGGCCCACAGTGATGTTTATTTGTCATCCAACCTGTTCATAATATAAAAAAGATATGAATGAAGAGAAAACATAAACATTAGGTGTCCCACCTGGATGAAGGGTCAAACCCAATTTCAGCCGCATTCAAAACTCATGTGGGCCCCACCAAGTGCTTTTATAATTTTTAGGATGTCTTCACATGGTTTTAGATGGTATGGGCCACCTGAGTTTGGATGATTTTGTTCTTTAGACATCAAGTTATCTGTTAACATGGATGAATGGAGTGGATAAAATAAATAAATAATAGCGGACCCCACAGAGTTTACTCTGGTAAGGACTTTTTAAGGCCTACCACAATCTCTGTGTTCTATCTAATCCATCCATCTGTTTTGAAATATAATTTTAGGGTATCATCCCATAAAATGAGGTATATCGAAGGCTTAAGTGGACCACACGGTAAGAAACAATGGAGATTAAATCACACGTGATTCCTTTGGTGTGGTCCACTAAATGTATTTATAAAAATGAATGGACAGAAGGGATAAACCATATACATCATGGTGGGCCTCACGTAGGTACCCAATCCACGGCCAAAATAATTGGGCGCACGTTGAAAAGAGAGCCGCACGCCCAAATCAATATACGGCCCTCTCTTCCTCTCCTCTCTCTCTCTCTCTCTCTCTCTCTCTCTCTCTCTCTCTCTCTGCCCAAAACCGATTCTCCCTCTTTATGCTCAAAATCCTCTCTCTCTCTCTCTCTCAATCATCCCATTTTCAAAGCCCTGGCATTTTCTGTCTCTCGCTATCTCAACGAACTTGGAAAGGTGAGCAATTCTTCATTTTCTTTTTATTAATTTCCTCATGTTTTGCAAATCTTCTTTGATTCTCGACTGAAGATCTCGATTATCAGAGAAACTCATTTAAACTTCACTCTTCTTTTTCTTTGTTTACATATGCGAGTGAAGTTGCTAATTTTATAAATGGGTTGCAGGTAAAGAAGGGCCTGCACATGCCCATCAGCAGGGGCTGTAAATGTGGAGAGTTTTTGTGTTGATTCTGTATTGTAATTGGAGTGTTTCACTACAACAATAAGGGTTAAGGTTTTGATTTGAGCACATGATTCTTAAAATCAATGTTAATGGAGTGGAGATCTATTCTAATTTTGGATTAAAATGCTAGCCTCATAGAAAAAAAACATGCTCAAGGTTTTTATTCAAGCCAACATTTGTACATGTATGGTCTTCATAGATCTGGTTGATTCATCTTGCAGGCCACAATATGGATTGGGAATGAACTGAAGGGCTAATGCATTGAACAATCCCAACCATCTAATCATTATACTTTCCTCCTATTGCATATTACGTGTTGAGCCTATTGGTCACATTTACAGGAAAGTCGTTGGCTTCCTAGGATTTTTTGATTGAGAATATTTTCAGTTCATTGCAAAGCTCCTTTTATTCATGTTTTTTTTTCTTTTTATTTTTCATGGAGACTGGTTGATTTTCAGGAAGTTTTTCTTTCCTTCGATTTTTTATTACATCGAATGTTCTTTTTTTTTCAATTGGCTTTGATTTTCCGGTGTAGTATGGTTTGTGTCACAAAGAATGAAGGATTTAGATTAAGTTGTTTTAAGAAAGGCATGTACGATTACATGATGTTTGTTAGATATTATGAAATGGGCTTTTCAAGTTTGGTTGTTTGGATGATGCTTGTTAGATATTTGATGAAATGCCTAAGAGAAATCTTGTTTGGGTAGAAGTAATTCCATAGTTTGTGTATGAAATAAGTATTCTTTTATTCAGTTATTCTATATAGTTTGTGTAGAAGCAATTCCAAAAAAAAAAAGAAAAGGAAAAAAAAAAAAAGAAAAAAAATACACTGTGTGATTTTTATTCTTCAATCAAATTTCTGTTTTCTCTTTTGTTCTTCAAAAAAAAAAGAAAAAATATTGCAATTTGAATATCCATCATGCTTGCTCACTTTTTATCCTTTTTTTGGCAAAAGCCGATCTCACTTTTATGCATTTATGATCTTTTTTTTTTTTTTTTTCTTTCTTTCCTTTCTTTCTTCCTAATCTGTAGATGGGAAATGTTGCAGCCATTGCAATTGCATTTGGTGGAGGCTTGCCTCCTAGAAATCATTTTAAATGATTGATCCATCAGAACCATCTAGTTAGTGGGGCCCATTATGTGTCTTTCACCACTAAGAAATCATTCTAAATGATTGATCCCACTTCCTGTCCTTGTGGCCATCAAAATGGATTGCTAAGGTGACAAGGCTACATATAGTGATAGTAAATGGAAGGAATATGATTTAGGAAGTTCGGAACTCAGTAAAATAGCAAAAGCAATCATATCCTTTTGATTGTGGATGAGCACAATTCAGAGAACCCCAATTGTGCAAGATCCTTTTTGCTTGGGCAGTCTTGGAAAAATGTCTAAGAAATTTCACACAATAGAGCCCTCTCTCTCTCTCTCTCTCTCTCTCAATCTCGACATATAGTATGGCCCTCTCTCTCCATCTTGATATATAGTACGGCCCATGAGAAAAGAATCCACTTGTGCTTGTAAACATTATATAACCACCTGTTTCATCACTGTTTCAGTTTGAATTTGCACCATCAACCCTCTTTCTCAAAAGCTGGTTTTACTGTCATTTTCTTGAATCAAATCATATATAAGGTACTTTCCATTTTTTTGGGAAGAGAGAGGGCATGTTCGAGGTAGGCCTTGCCTAGTGAATGGCCTGGATCGCACAAACGTACGTCATTTTGGCATGTGTGCCGACATTGTCCTCTATAACTACCTCTTAGTATCTCTGTTTAGAGCACTCATGTTTAGAGCCAATTACCTTCTATGTTTGCCAAAACAGGAACAGGTTTACGGATGGTAATTACCAACTACTTCATGTGCATAAGGTATAAGTGCACAAGATTCAGGTATGCAAGCACAATGGTTCGATTTTCAGATCCATTGCTGCAATGACAACCGGATATCAGATCTAGTGAAGACGATTGAATTTGTAAACTCCTATCATTCTTACCTCTAGGTTTTATGAAGGTGTTGTGCAATCTAATAACCCAGGAAAGAAGAAACATGTGGTAAACTATGAGACTTGTGTAGTTCTCTTAATTATCCCTATCCAAACTGTCCTCTTTCTTAAAGACTTGTTGAATGATATTTGCTTCAAGAATACTATATGAAGATGGAGATGTGGAAATTCTCCAGTTAGATAAGGAGTAGTGGGAGGTTATTAGTGAAGGTCTTGATCCTAGCAAAGTTTCTTCTTTGGATGTATTTATTATAGAGCAATCTTTTCTTCTTTGGCTAAATTGCAAAATTGTAGATTGGAATATAATGTGTACAACCTCTTTCCAGTGACTTAAATCATCGAATGTTTCCCCATCCAAAGGAATGTCAGTATCACTGTCAAAAGCTTTTCTTTCCATGATTCAGTTTTGTGTCTGCATTTATCCAACTTGTTTGGTATTTTCTAATGAATTATCCAACCCATTTTGATTTTTGGATATGTAGATGATCCTTTTTTAATTTCTTCTCTCTTCATTTGTAGATTATCAAAGCCTTTCCATTTCCCATAATTTGTTTCATTTAATAGGATTCACTGAAAGCTCTAACACCCTTCTTGATGGACGGGTTCTTTTCAAGTATAGATGGGACAACGAATTTTAAGTTCAATCCATGTTTCTTGAAAAGTTCAATGACACGTGTCAACTACTGTAACACCCTATGGTGGAGTAGACTAAAATGTTTCTCTGAGATTTCAAAATTCACAAACTACAACTAGGGACCTGACCCATTAGAACATTTTTTACTTCTCCTAGTTCCATTGAGATTTATGAGCCCATCTGATTGTCTTCTTCTTCTTCTTCTTCTTCTTCACTCCATTTTATCTATGGATAGATAAACAAAACATGGCCTTTTTTAAACTGTTGAGCACATGTGTTCTAAGTAAATCTGAGACTAACCCTTATAACTTGAACTGTTTTTGTGAGTAGCAACGGATGGAAAGATTTGGTTGATGAGTGGGTTAATGTTGCAGCTGCTATTGCAAGTATGGATTTTCTCTTCCTTGCTTAGTAGTTTGGAGGTGTGTTTTCTTTTTGTGTGTGTTCTATCTGAAGTCACACACCAGTAGCTTAGAGTGTGCTTTGACATGCTTTGATGCACTTGTAGAAGCACTTGATTTTTGCCAAATCATTATGAGTTCAAAACTCAAATGTGCTAATGCTATGGAATGCATGCTTGCTTTTCTTCTGTTACTTGTCCCAGATGCACCCTAACTTGTTGATTTTGTGATGATAGGAGGAACGCCAGAATCAGTGAATCCTTCTGTTGTGGATGAGGAAGAAGGCTACCCTTCTCCTCTGCTGGATGAAGGGGCTTTCTTGGCTACTCAATCTACTTCAATGGAGCTATCTCAGGTGGAACCTTGCACTCAAACTTCTAGCATTCTTTCATACTTTTTTCCATCATATATCATGAACTGACTTTGCTTTTCGTGCTTTTGTTTTGTTTTGCCAATATGAAGTTCTTTGACGGCATGGATGATGATGGAAGCAAGTTAATTTTTTTTTGGTAGATTGTTTATGTAGCCCATTTACTCTTTCGATGGTTTTCTCTTTCTTGTGGAATTCCCCAATACATTAATTGTATTAGCTTAGATGAGTTGATCAATCACATCAGGTTCTTGCAATGGTAACAAACACCATTGTTATAATTTTTTTTTATTTTTTAAATTAGTTACAGATATTAGCCACTTGTAGCAAAATAGTACATTTGAAACCAATTGAGAAGATAGTACTGAAATTCTTGAGGAGTTAAAGCTGAGGTTGGCATACAGGGAAGCAGCTGTGGCTGTTCTCATTAATTTGGGATGCATGTTTATATTCAACAGCCATTTTGTATTACTGTTTCTGATAAAAATTGATGAAGTTTGTGGTGGTTCATATTTTACATCTTATTTTGTTGTCATGATTATATATATATATATATATATATATATATATATATTACCAACTGTTCAATTTGGATGAAAGTGAGAGGTGTTTCCCATCCTCTGGATGCACTTTTTGCATAACACCAAGTTTGTAGATGCTTCATATGGAAAAGAGTTTGTTTACAAAAACTTCTAACATGTCACTAAAACTGAAACTCTTAGTGTGGTAGCTCACCACTTTTCTAATGAAATCTTGTTGCTTCAAAAAAAAAACACTCTTGGATATTCTCTCTCTCTCTCTCTCTCTCTCTCTCTCTCTCTCTCTCTCTCTCTTTCTTCCTTCTGGTTTCGGTGTTTTTAGTTTGATAAGTGGTGGTAAGTGGTGAAAACTTTTTTCTTTTCTTTTCTTTTTTATTTTTTTATTTTTTATTTTTTAGGTATGCTTCAATTAAGGCAATAGAGAGTAAACCAAAACTTGGAATATGTTATTCCGAGTGGACTCATATTTGTAAGTTTTGCCAATTCTTTAAAGTTGGATTTGGACCTGGAAGAAATGTTTTATTTGAGGCTACTTGGTCGGTATAAGTACTTAGAAACAACATTAGGTTTTGTCATTTCTTCCTGATGCTTAATGTTCACAATACAATTCACATGTGCATCCAAACATGCATATGAGTTTTGAAGCCAAACAAATCAATTTAAAACAGAAAGATGATTGATCATGTTCTTGCTTGCATGTATCAATATTAGTTGCTCTTAAAATTGAATTTTGCTGTCATGGAGTCTTCATTGTTGTTATCTACTTTATGTGCCTCATGTCACTTTATGCAACCAATGGTGGTTTCCAATAGTTGAAAGCCTTTATTTAGGGTGCCACTTCTGTTTCAAAATATCATGTTTTTGAGGAAATTCCAGATGTAAAGTTGCTTATCTCTATATTTTAGCTATCACTATCAGGTACTGTTGGCAAATAATGGGTTTGCTCACATATGGATTGTAGGGTGGCACTGAAAGGGAGCAAGGTCTTCTTCAAATACTAACTGAGATGGATGGGTTCAAAGTTTCAACATCACAGGTATGCATTAAGAACTGTCGTTTAAGTTATAGAGTAAATATACTCTAAATTTCTGTTAAAATGACCATTTTGATAGGATTATAAGGGTTGGTTTACCATCTAGGGATGGAAGGTTGTCCATATTACAGGTATCTTATCCTGGGAGTTGGTAGTACAATTCACCATGTCATAAGGATGTAATATAAACAAATAATGACATGCCTTAAGGCATCCATCCTAACATCTTAGTCATAATCAACTCAAAATCAACCTAGTACATAGAAGGAATATAGATACACTAGTATTTTCCCTCAATATCTTCATATGGATATTTCTTGCTTTACTTACCTTTTATGTTGTTTTTAAATGTATTAGCTCGAAATTAATGGAGCAGACCCGGATGTGCGTTGGATCTATTTGGATGTTGAGTGGGGGTCCCTGGAAGGTGGGAACCACTGTTATGACTATGATGAAGCTGTCCATTTCCTATAGACAGCATTGGAGTGGCCTAACCATTTGGACAGGCCATGTTTATATATTTACTTGAAATTGATGGAGCAGACCCGGATGTGCGTTGGAGCTATCTGGATGTTTAGCGGGGGTCCCTGGAAGGTGGGAACCGCTGTTGTGACCATGATGAAGCTGTCCATTTTCTATGGACAGCATTGGAGTGGCCTGTCCAAATGGACAGGTCGTGTTTATGTATTTACTCGAAATTGATGGAGTAGACCTGGATGTGCGTCGGAGCTATCCGGATGTTGAGTGGGGGTCCTTGAAAGGTGAGAACTGCTGTTATGACCATAATGAAGCTGTCCATTTCCTACGGATAGTATTGGAGTGGCCTGGCCATTTGGACAGGCCGTGTTTATATCTGTATTTGCAGGGACCACACCCTTAACCTAAACCACACCCTAAACCTATAACCTAAACCTAAACCTTAACCTATAACCTAAACTTTAACCTACAACCTATAATCTATAACTTATAACCTACAACATTAACCTAAACCTATACTTATAACCTAAACATATTCTCAAATCCCAAAGCCTATAACCTAAATCTTAACCTAAACCTATAACCTAAACGTAAACCTTAACATATAACCTAAACCTAAACCTATAACGTATAACCTATAACCTATAACCTAAACTCAATTCCCTAAACTTTAACCTATAACCTAACCTAAACCTAAACCTATAACCTACACTTATAACCTAAATCTAAACCTAAAACCTAAATATATTCTCAAATTCCTAAACCTAAACCTACACCTAATCCTAATCTCAACTCCCTAACCTAAACCTAAACCTAAACTTGAAAACCCAAACCTAAACCCGATCCCGAACCCGAACCAGATTTCCTAAACCTAAACCTTAACCTATTCTCAATTCCCTAAAGCTATAACTTATAACCTATAACTTACACTTATAACTTAAACCTAAACCTAAACCTGTAACCATAACCTAAACGTAAAACCTAAACCTAAACCTAAAACGTAAATGTATTCTCAAATCCCTAAACCTAAACCTAAACCTAAATCTATAACCTAAAACTATAACCTACAACATTAACATAAACTTAGAACCTAAACCTATAACTTACAACATTAACCTAAACCTATACTTATAACCTAAACCTATTCTCAAATCCCAAAACCTATAACCTAAACCTTAACATAAACCTAAACCTACAATCTAAACCTAAACCTTAACCTATAACGTATAACTTATAACGTATAACCTATAAACTAAACCTATAACCTATAACCTAAACTCAATTCCCTAAACTTATAACCTATAACCTAACCTTAACCTTAACCTAAACTTAAAACCTAAACCTTAACCTATAACCTAAAACCTAAACCTAAACCTAAAACCTAAATGTATTCTCAAAGCTCTAAACCTAAACCAACACCTAATCCTAATCTCAACTCCCTAACTTAAACCTAAACCTAAACTTGAAAACCCAAACCTAAACCCGATCCCGAACCCGAACCTGATTTCCTAAACCTAAACCTTAACCTATTCTCAATTCCCTAAAGTTATATAACCTATAACCTAAACCTAAACCTAACCTAAACCTATAATCTTAACCTAAACCTAAACCTAAACCTAAACCAAAACCTATAATCTTGACCTAAACCAAAACCTATAACCTAAACCTAAACCTATAACCTATAACTTAAACTTATAACCTATAATCTAACCTTAACCTAAACCTAAAACCTAAACCTAAACCTATAACCTAAACCTAAAACCTTAACCTATTCTCAATTCCCTAAAGCTATAACCTATAACCTAAACCTAAACCTAAACCTATAACCTAAATGTATTCTCAAATCCCTAAACCTATAACCTAAACCTATTCTCAAATCCCAAAACCTATACTTATAACCTAAACCTAAACCTTAACCTATAACCTAAACCTATACTTATAACCTTAACTTAAAACTATTCTCAAATCCCAAAACCTATACTTATAACCTAAACCTAAACCTTAACCTAAACCTATAACCTATACTTACAACCTTAACCGAAACTTATAACCTTAACCTAAACCTATTCTCAAATTCCAAAACCTATACTTATAACCTAAACCTAAACCTTAACCCATAACCTAAACCTATACTTATAACCTTAACCTAAACCTGTTCTCAAATCCCAAAACCTATACTAATAACCTAAACCTAAACCTTAACCTATAACCTAAACTTATACTTATAACCTTAACCTAAACCTATTCTCAATCCCAAAACCTATACTTATAACCTAAACCTAAACCTTAACCTAAACCTAAACCTATACTTATAATCTATAACCTAAACCTAAACTTAAACCTTAACCTATAACCCAAACCTTAACCTGTAACCTATAACCTAAAACCTAAACCCAAACCTAAACCCGATCCCGAACTCGAGCCCGATTTCCTAAACGTAAACCTTAACCTATTCTCAATTCCCTAAAGCTATAACCTATAATCTAAACCTATAACCTTAACCTAAACCTATAACCTAAACCTAAACCTAAAACCTAAATGTATTCTCAAATCCCTAAACCTGTAACCTAAACCTAAACCTATTCTCAAATCCCAAAACCTATACTTATAACCTAAACCTAAACCTAAACCTTAACCTATAACCTAAACCTATACTTATAACCTTAACCAATTATAAATTGCTAATTACGATTTTTATCTCCATTAAAAAAAATAAAATCTGATCAAGGGTCTACTTCCAATGGCTATGATGATTACAGGGCCCTCAAGACGGGCCAAAGAACGGTCTGAGGAGTAGAGGATTGTGCCTTGTTCCTGTGTCCTGCACCCTCGAAGTTGGGAGCGATAACAGAGCAGATTGATGTGAATGAATGTGATGTGGATAAGATTGTTTGTGTTTAGATGAATGTAGTTTATGTTTGGATGGATTTACTAGTTTGGGTTTAGATGGATGCGAATGTGAATATGATGAAATATATTATATAACAGGTGTATATCAGGATGAATATGATGAAATATATTGTAACAGGTGTATATCAGGAATTTTGTGCAAAATTTTGTGTTGGAATATTTTTTAAAAAAGGAGACTTTTACCTATGAAAATTTTCGTAGGTAAAAGTTTTGTAAATATTTTTACATACGAAAATTTTCATTGGTAAAAGTTTTTTTTACGTATTTTTTAGTGACGAAAATGTTCATTGCTAAAAGTTTTGTAATTATTTTTAGCGACGAAAACTATCGTCGCTAAAAGTTTAACATTTATTTTGTAGCGACGAAAATATTCATTGCTAAAAGTTTGTAAAAGTTTTTTAGCGACGAAATAATTCGTCGGTAAAAGTTTTTTAGCGACAAAAAAATTTGTCACTAAAAGTTTGTAAAAGTTTTTAGTGATGAAACAATTCGTCAGTAAAAGTTTTTTTAGCAACGAAAAAATTCGTTGCTAAAAAGCTTGCCTTTGTCGATGATTTAAAATTTTCATCGATAAAAACCTATTGCGTCGGTCTTTTGGCAACGAATTTAGCGACAAAAATTTTCGTCGCTAAAATGTTTTAGCTACGAAAATTTGGCTTTTAGCGACAAAAATTTTCGTCGCTAAAGGTGGGATTTCTTGTAGTGGAGGATGATGATATCAATGCTGAAGTGTCTAATCTCATAAGGAAATTCAAGGCCATGAATCTAAAGAAGGATAAGGCTAAGGAAAATGTTTGCGGTATTTATGTTTGCAACATTCACACAACTGAAAATTGTCCAACAATACCTGCCTTTCAAGAGGTATTGAATGAGCAATTCAATGCCGTAAATAATTACCAAAGGCCTTTCAATGGGCCTACCTCCAATATGTATAATCCTAGTTGGAGAAATCATCCAAACTTTAGTTAGAGGAATGGACAAACTGCTACCCCTCAAGGTTTCTTTAATTGAATTCCAAATCAAGAAGAACCAGTTCAAAATTCCACACAAACTCAGGAGCTTACTCAAGCAATACGAGAACGTACAAAATTTATGTAAAAGATGGATTCACGTGTTACGGTTATAGAAAGGGGGATGATTCCTGCTCAACCATTCTCCAATCCTAAATCGCAATATGAAATAAGTGATCCAGGCTCTTCAAATCAAATAAAGCAAGCTAAATCTATCACCACTCTTAGGAATGGGAAGACCATTGATAAAACCATTCTGGTTATGCCCGAAAAGCCTGAGGACCTGGAAGAGGACAACAATGATAGACCTAGCAACACTCCATAAGAGTTAGAATTGGAAGTTCAAAGCAAGCCGATTGCACCATTCCCCCAATAACTGATTGCACCAAAACCTCTCTCTAACTCTCAGGATATTCTAGAGGTGTTAAACCAAGTGAAGGTCAATATTTCTCTACTTGATGCCATAAAATAAATACCTTCATATGCTAAATTTTTGAAAGACTTGTGTATGACCAAAAGATGGCAAAATATTCAAAAGAAAATCTTTTTAATTGAAAAAGTGAGTGTCATCTTAAAGCAAGATGAGTCATAGAAATACAAAGATTTCGGTAGCCCAACTGTCACTTGTGTAATTAGGAACTACCAGATTGAACATGCACTTCTTGACTTAGGAGTGAGCATAAATATGATTCCTTACTCGGTCTATGAACAACTAGGTTTGGGTGAATTGAAACCCATCCAGACTACATTACAACTTGCCGATCGCTCAGTTCGTGTATCAAGAGGGATAATTGAGGATGTGTTGGTCTAAGTTGACAAATTCTACTACCCGATAGATTTTATCATCATGGATACTCAACCCATCGAGGACTTAAATACTCAAATTCCTGTCATTATTGGTTGCCCATTCCTTGCCACATCAAATGCAATCATTAATTGCAGGAATAGAGTCATGAGTTTGTCTTTTAGAAATATGAGATTGGAGTTAAATATCTTTTTCAATACGGGCAAATAGGTAGAGGATGATGTTGTTGCCCACGATGTTAACTTGATTGATTCTTTCATGGAGGATAGAACTTTGATGACCTTGTCCTCTAACCCTCTAAAGATGTGCTAGGCCCACTCCCATGATTTAGATGATGATATGATTAGGGAGACGAGTGTCATGCTTGATATTGTGCCAGTACTTGAAGTTAACCGATGGAGGCCACAATTTGAAGAATGGCCCCAAACTAATGTACTGCCTCTATTGTCTAACCTCAAGGCATTGAAGCTTGACCTAAAACCTTTACCCTCTAATTTGAAATATGTCTATTTAGGTTAAGATGAGATGTACTCGGTGGTGATTTCTTCCCACCTTGAGCAAGAACAAGAGAGTATACTCATCTCTACTCTCCTTGAGCACAAGGGAGCCCTTGGATGGTCGATTGTGGACCTCAAGAAAATTGACCATTTGATTTGTACTTACCACATTCATCTTGAGGATAATACGAAGACCTCTTGACAACCACAACTTAGATTACATCCAAACATAAAAGAAGTAGTTAAGGCCGCGGTTCTTAAGCTATTGGATGTGGGTATCATATACCCTATATCCGATAGTCAATGGGTAAGTCCAACTCAGGTGGTTCCTAGGAAGTCCGGAATCACCATCATAGCCAATGCCAGCAATGAACTCGTGCTAACCAAAGTTACTATTGGTTGAAGAATATGCATTGACTAAAGGAAATTGAATACCATTACAAGGAAGGACCACTTCCCTTGTCCTTTACTGATCAAATCTTGGAAAGGCTAGCTGGTCATTCCTATTAGTATTTCCTAGATGGATATTCAGGCTACAATTAGATCGAGATGGCCCTTGATGACCAAGAAAATACCACGTTCACATGTCCTTTTGGCACCTTTGCTTACCAAAGGATGTCATTTAGACTATGTAATGCTCCTGCCACCTTTCAGCGATGTATGATGAATATTTTTTCTGAATGGTGGGCAATATCTAGAGGTCTTCATAGATGACTTCTTTGTCTTTGGTTCATCTTTTAGCGATTGCTTGGAAAATCTTAAATGTGTGCTGAAAAGATGTGAAGAAAAGAATTTGATACTCAATTGGGAGAAGTGTCATTTCATGGTTCGTAAGGGAATAGTCCTTAGACATATCATTTTGTCCAAGGGAATTAGGGTAGATAGAGCTAAAATTGATCTTTTCTCTATCCTACCCCCATCCAAAAGCATACGAGACATGTGATCCTTTTTGGGACATGCTGGATTTTACAGAAAATTCGTAAATGACTTTAGTTACATCTCTCATCCTTTATGTAATATACTTCAAAAGGATATTCCATGTGAGTGGATTGAGTAGTGCCAAGAAGCTTTTGCTAAGCTTAAGGGCATGTTGACTACTACACCTATTATACAACCATCTGATTGGAACATTCATTTTGAACTTATGTGTGATGCATCTGACTATGCTCTTGGGGCAGTGTTAGGCTAGAGAAAAGAAAAGAAGCCCTATGCTATTCATTATACAAGTAAGCCGCTAAATTCGGCCCAAGTGAATTACTCTACTATGGAAAAAGAACTCTTGGCTATAGTATTCGCTTTGGACAAATTTAGATCTTACTTGATCGGATCCGAGATCATTATCTACACCGATCATGCGACACTCAAGTATCTTCTTTTAAAGAATGATGCTAAGCCCTGCTTGATAAGATGGATCCTCCTACTCCAAGAATTTGATTTAGAAATAAAAGATTAAAAGAGAGTAGAAAACGTAGTGGCTGACCACCTTTCGAGACTTGACCTACCTGATTCCCTTGAGATAACACCCATAAATGACATGTTCCCAGACGAGTAATTATTTAAACTCTCCCACTCACCTTGTTTCGCTGATATTGCTAATTATCTTGCCATAGGTTTCATGCTGACAAATTGGACTGCGCGAGATAAGAAGAAATTTTTCGCCAAGGTACGCAAATTCTTCTGGGATGATCATATTTATTTAAATATTGCTTAGATCAGATTTTAAAGAGATGTGTACCAGACAATGAATATCAAAGTGTCATCTCCTTTTGTCACACTCAGGCCTGTGGTGGTCACTTTTCTGCTAAAAAGACCACAACCAAAATCCTACAGTGTGGCTTTTATTGGCCCACTATGTTCAAGAACACTCACGAGTTTTGCAAAGCTTGTAAGCGTTGTCAAAAGTTGGGAGCATTGTCCTGTCGAAATATAATGCCTTTGAACCCCATCTCATAATTAAAGCATTTGATTGTTGGGGCATCGATTTCATGGGACCATTCTTCCAATCTTTTGGGAACTTATATATTTTGCTCGCCGTAGACTATGTCACTAAGTAGGTCGAAGTGATTCCATGCTGGAACAATGATCATCAAACAGTCATTAATTTCTTAAAAGAGAACATCCTTTTTCGATTCGGAACACCTCGAGCCATCATTAGTGATGGAGGTTCACATTTTTGTAATGGGCCATTTGTGAACTTAATGAAGAAATATAGTATCTCCCACAAAGTGAGCACTCCATACTACCCACAAACAAGTGGGCAAGCTGAGATTTTCAATAGGGAAATTAAACACATCTTGGAAAAGACGGTTAACCCTGACTGTAAGGATTGGTCAATCTAATTCACTGATGCCCTATGGGCTTACCGTATTGCATTCAAAAACTCTATTGGAATGTCACCCTTCTGACTTGTCTATGGGAAGGCTTGCCACTTGCCTGTGGAATTGAAACATAGAGCCTACTGGGCGATCAAAATTTTGAATTTCAATCTGGACAACGCTGGCTCGTTTCCAAGCTACAATTGAATGAACTTGAGGAAATTTGGAATGATGCATATGTGAACTTAAGAATTTACAAAGACAGGATGAAAGTGTTCCATGACCAACACATTCTTCGAAAATCATTCACACCTGGTCAAAAAGTCCTCTTGTATAATTCTCAGTTACATCTTTTTCCGGGAAAGCTCCGATCTCGTTGGTCTGACCCTTTCATTGTTATAAATGTCTATCCTCATGGGGCTGTTGAGATAGAGAATCCGAACAATGACAATAGGTTTAAAGTGAATGAACATTGTTTAAAGTCATTTGTGGAGAAATTTGATTCAGAGGACATGTCCATACCTCTGACTAATCCTGTGTACTAGGATTGATCTCCTAGTCTGATAGAGGTATAGTTAGGTTTATTGCTTTCATATTATGTTTAAGATAGTTTGCTTTATGTTGTTTAAGGTAGTTTTCTTATACTCTACTGAGTTCTATTTTATGCTAACCCATTTTATGATAAGAGTCATAGAAAAGCTTCAAATTCCTTCCTCCAGGTATTATCTTTCCTTCACCATTTCCTTCTTTTTTTTGTTGCCTCTTTTGCATTACATACTTATTTCTTGTACATTGAGGACAATGTAGATTTTTGTGGGGGGTGTGAGGGATTAGGTAAACTAATTAGTGTTTCCTCAGTTTTAAGCAAAATTTTGAAAATTTTTTCAAGGTTTTAAGTTGAAATCTGTTTGGAAAACAAGAAGTTATGTATTTAAGAATGCTTTGAGTATGATGAGAAGTGAGATTAGATTTTATATTGTTGGAGCTTGATCATCTATGTAAAATATCACTCACAGTTCTTACATTCGAATTGATTAGGAAAGAATTTGAATATCATGTTAAATCATGAAACACATTCAATTTGTCTTCTGTAAGATACACTAGAAGTTCTGATTGTTAGTATGTGAATTATTAATAGATGGTAGAATCAGGTCTAGAGAATTTTATCCACCTTAAAAGAAGAAAAGAACCAGTTAAAAAAATAGGAGAACGACAGAGAGGTCATGAAAAAGAATGAAAAATCTGGAAAAGAATGCAAAAATAAAAAGAATGAATAAAAACTGACCGTCGATATAAAATAAAAAACTGGAAAGAGAAGGAAAAGGAGATAAGTTCAGAATTAGTACTTGAGTTTCAAACTGGTCTTGAAGTGATGAACATATCTAACATGATGAATTGATAATATTCATACGGGAAGTAAATTGATTTTTATTAAGCACATTAGAAAACTTGATTTTGAACTTCCATTCTAATTTAATCAATAAAGAACCTACTTGATTAATTGCATAGTTGATTTGACTCTAAGTTTTCAAGATCCCACTATCTCACTTAATTCTACTCATTCATACTTGATTGTATAAAAGATTGTTTTTTTAAAAAGGATTTTAAACTTGAGATTGAAGATTATTTATCGCATACTTTGCTCGGGACTAGCAAAATCCTAGTTGGGAGTTGTGTTGAGGGTCAAATATTGCATATAATCTCCCATTTATTTCTTGGTTTTACAAACATAATATGGCTTAATGGTATATTTTACATGTGTTTGTGTTGCAAGATGAATTTAAGAGCTTGGATTGAAAAGAATGGTAAAAGCATGGATTTAGTGTTCAAAAGTCACCAAGGCAAAGAATGGACCTATGGAGACCAAGATTGAAGATTTCAAGACTCCAACATCCGAGAAAACTAAGTGGAGAAGGAAGGATGTCAAAAAAATAAGCGAAGAAATCATAAAGACTATGTCATCAAGAAACATTCGATGACATCGAAGATCCGTTCGATGACATCGAACACTGGTTGATGACATTGAATTTATGAGGGAAAATCAAGTTAGTTATTGGACATATTGGGTGCTTTTCTCAATCAATCGACGATATGTTTGATGACAAGAAGGAAGGTGCTCGATGACATCGAAGATTGCTCGATAACATCGAATTTATTGAGGAATTATGGAGCAACTCGTTGAACTATTTTGGATACTTTATGTAAGACCCATATCCTAGTCCGTACTGTTCCATCGACTCCCACGATCCTTCCCGTCGAAGTCCGACAATCCGTGACCTATAATCGATGTTTGCACGTTACCCTAAGTCATATCCCATAGATTTGAGTCAGCTTAATCTGAGACTTATACCATTGCGACCGTAGCATCGTCATGGTTCCAACGCCGTGTCTTGCATACCGATCCGATACCCAGGCAGGGAAATGTAGGCTGGCGTTTATTTCGAAGAAACACTGCGCATTTGTAATCCCAAGAGAATCTCTACAACATGTCCCATCAATCAATCACTCAAATCAATCAATCAATCACCTCGTGTCAAGTAGAAGAGCACCCTTACTTCCATTTTCCACAAGTCAAGCAACCACCAAGTCAACCAACCTCTCACTTCACCCATCACTCACCTCACATCCATCACCCATCACTCACTCCTTACTACCCTCTCTCTCTCTCTCTCTCTCTCTCTCTCTTTCTCTCCACACTTTCCAAGCAACACCAAAGAGAGAGAAAAGAGTGTGGACGTCCATGCATTATAAGGGAGAAAAGTGACTTTGTGTGGCCCACCTTTCCCATCCCAAAAACCTTCATCCTAGCCATTTAACTCTCATCACCCTCCATCAAAGTGAAGCATAAGGAGATCGGCTTTCCAACGGACCGAGAAGATCAAACGGTGGGTGCTTTATAGGCTAAATTTCTCATTTTGATGAAGGGCCAAGTGAGGCCTACCGATTGATGGTATGGATCTCACTTTGGACCCTAGGTGTGGCCGATGGCCCACCTTGATTCTCATGATAATTCCATGATGGGGCCATTCATGGACCCCATCATGATGTTTATTTTCTTTGCATGGATAGGGATCATCTAGACCTTACATCTTGGTAGAGAAAGGATCTCCACCGTTGATCTTTGATTTGGTGGGCCCACATGTATTGGGACCCACTTGATGTATGATTGAATGCAAGGGAGGCCCCATAGTGTTGGGGTCCCTCCATCATCACGTGTCCCTCTTCCTCTCTCTCTCTCTCCTGTCTTTATTTTATTTGTTTTGTGTGTGATGATGTGGCCGTATGGCCCACCCAGATGAACCCCACCATAAGGCATGTATTTTATCCAAGTCATCCATAATTGGGGCCCACTTTATATATGTGTTGTATTCACACCATCCATCATTTGGTCACCCACCTAAGCAGGGCTCACCTTATGTTCGTGGTTTGCCCAAATCGCCCAGCGTCTAGGGACGTTGGACGTCAAATGAAAACACAAATATTAGCTTTTGTTGAAAGCTTTTGGGAAGGGCAGCCTATGCAGGCCCACCCTGATGTATGAACCAAATCTACACCGTCCATCCCTTTTTTCAGACCATTTTAGGCGTTGAGTCGAAAAATGGGGCCAATCCGACTTTCTGGTGGGCCATAACATAGAAAACAGTGGCTGTCACCATTAAAAATCCATATGATGTTTTCACACCCCAAAATATATTGAATTTTGGGCTTGTTTGGCTTGTCTTGGTCTATGGGAAGCAGTGGACGGGGTGGATTCTTCCGATGCATGCCCCACGCATGAAAAACCTCAGAAAATCATGTTTAAAAAAAAAAACCAAACATATACGCAGCAAACGTTGCTGCTGCCAGAGGCACGCAGGTAGCGCTTGTGGCTTGTAGGCGGGTGGACAGCAGGGACCCATAGTCCCAGCCATGGGCCCCACCATGATGTATCTTTCTCATCCACACCGTTAATTCGATGGGCCCTTTCCTGGAGTGAGCCCCCTCTAAAAAAATCAACCCGATCTGGAACTCAGATAGTCCACATCATAGGAAACAGTGGTGATTGAACGGCTGCCATTAAACCCTTTTTGGGTGCTACAGAAGTTTTGAATTAATATGAAATTTGTTTTTCCTATTCATCAGGGTTCGTGCGACCTTATCAACAGATTGGATGGAAAATAAACATTATGATGGGCCCCACGTGGGACCCACAATGATGTATGCATTTTATTCGCACCGTCCACAGTAGTGGACGGTGGACACCACATGTATGTGTTTTATCAATGCCATCCAGGCAGTCACTGGACGGCCAATAGGCCCCACCATGTCTGTGTTATATCCAACCATCCTTCTATCTGGTGGGCCACACATGTGGACCCTGCCATGAGGTATGTGACCCACCATGATGCATGTGTTGCATCCAAGCCGTCCAACCATTTGAAGGATCATTTTAAAGCTTGAGTTCAAAAATAAGACAGACCCTGTATCAAGTGGACCACACAGCAAAAGTAGTGGGGATTGAGTTCCTGCCATTGAAATTCTTTTGTTGTAGCAAAAGTTTGGATCATTAGGAAATTTGTTTCCTCTTAATCCAGGTCTGTGTGACCTTATGACTAGATTGGGCAGAAAATAAATGTTATGGTGGGCCTTGGGAATTTTAATTGTGGAAAATCACTATCTCCACTTATCTTTAGGTATGGCCCATTTGATATGCATGGGGCCTAATTAGCGTGGCCTATCTGATATACATAAGGCCCATGTAATTAGGCCCATTGTGATGTATTAGGGCCTATGGGTTGAGGCCCATGGTGATGTATTTGGAGTCCATGGGTTAAGGCCCATTGTGATGTATTAGGGCCCATGGGTTGAGGCCCATTATGATGTATTAGGGCCTATGGGTTGAGGCCCATGGTGATGTATTTGGAGTCCATGGGTTAAGGCCCATTGCGATGTATTAGGGCCCATGGGTTGAGGCCCATTGTGATGTATTAGGGCCTATGGGTTGAGGCCCATTGTGATGCATTTGGAACCCATGGGTTGAGGCCCATTGTGGTGTGTTTCTAGCTCATATGTTGTGGCCCATTATGTTATATTTTTAGCCCATGTGATGAGGCCCATCTTGAGGTATTTATGGCCTGCATGGCTAGGCCCGATGTGGTGTACATGTGGCTCAATGCGAGGAATGTGCACATGATGTAATTAGTGGTTTCAGCATAATGCAGGTAATAATGTTTATAGCGGACCGTGCCTTGGGGCAATGTTGGTTTGACGTCCACATTGTAAGCATAATGCTGGTTAAATGTCCACATTATGACTCTCCCTAGGGCCCATTGATAGGCCCATACTTGTTGTGCGTAGGCCGTCTAGGCCTATCTTCATTGTGAGAGTAGTTCATCACCTTATAACATGCTTAGTGTAACTCCATAATTCATGCCCATACGCATCATATGTATGCCTGATATGAGGAGTGTTTGATCATAGCATACGCCATTAGTAGACTATTTACAGGACTCCTTATGAGATGAAGTGCCCACATTATTGCGCCGTACGCGCAGGATTGCTGCATGACTGGATAGTATGACTCATGTATCTCGCATATATGTGACTTGATCGTTGTATGCCCTAGTGACATTAGGGTTGTAGCCTCCACAGGCACATCATGGATGGCTAAATGGGACACCAAAAATACTTGGTTTTAGCACTATGGGTACTTAGGATGTCCTTGGGTGAAAATTCTAGAATCTCCGAGGCCAGGAGGTGACCTAACGTCTAGACCGAGTGGAACATGAGCGCCCGAGTGCCAAATATCAGTAGGCCGCATCTCCCACTATGTCATGGTCGGTTGGGAGGTGGTGTGGGCTTATCCACCCGAGTGAGGTGCTTATAAGCTAGGTTGAGTATGACCAGCTCGTAAATGGGTCTGCTATCGATGAGCCGAGTAGGTATTGACAGACTGCTAGCTAGGCGGATAGCGAGGTCTTTTCCACTCACAGGGCTGTGCAGCTAGGGTGGAGGCAGTCAGAGTGGAGTGTAATAGACCCCAGTGATTTCTCCAAAGAGTAACCGTACTAATATGTGGACTTATTAAGCAGGGATTGCATATCCATTCATTCATTTATTCACTATCCACTCGGGCTGGTGGTGCGTAACTATTTGTTATGTGTACCTTCGCATGGCCAGGATTTCGGTTGGGTGTGCGACTAACTTGAGATCAGGAGTTTACCACATTGAATCTGACTATCCAAATTTTGGTATAAGACTGGTTTGGATAGAAGTCCCTTGTGATAGACCTTATAGCCTGTAATACTACGTACTATCATCCCGACTTCACATTCCAACATGGTCATTTCATTCGCACTACATATTACATTGCATCCGCTGCACTTAGCATTTTGGGTTATTATGTTTTTGTAATTATATGGCCTAGATGAGTTGATAGTATTCGTGGCTCATCAGGATTTGCATATTGCATTGCATCCTCAGCATTTGTTATTGTCTTATTATGTTTTGCATCGCATAGCCTTGGTACGGCTGATAACACTCATGGACTTAACGTATATTTCCACTTACTCTGATATCGTATGATTCATGATCTTGTCAGTATTTCTGCTTATTCCGAGGATGTATGATTTATAGGCTTTATGGTATACTTGACACTTATCTTGTGCACACACTTTCACCACCCTCTAAGCTTTTGTAAGCTTATGCATGATAGATGCGTGTAGGTGGCATTAGGTTGCAACAGCGTTGAGCTTGGAGCGTGCAACTGTCCTCTAGAGCTTTGATTTCGATATATTTATTTCCCTTTCAGCATTGTATTCAAATGATTATATTAGTGGATATGTGATGATGATGTTACCTTTATTATTTAGGTATACTTGTGGTTATGCTTCTTATGAGACAAATGTATGTTGAAAAATCCTCCTTGTAGGATCCCAGGATCGGAACCTGGTGTATATATGCTGGGGGCTGAGAATGGGGTACTATAGAGGCTGTCGGCACCGGGTTCGGCAATCGGGATTCCTGTGAATCTAATTTTTGGGTTTGGGACATGACACTTTATCGATGACTTGAAGACCTGTTTGATGGATCAAAGCTTCGCTCGATGATATCGAAGGACGGTTCGATGACATAGAGACTTATGCAGTGCGAAAGAAGAAAAGACGCGACTTATGGATTTAAACCCCATTGATGATATTGAAAGGTGTTCGATGACATCGAACTGGTTATACAGTGTTTATGTGGACTGCGTAAATTTGATCCGATTTTATAATTTTGCATAACTTTTTCTATAAATAGGGGTTTCCTAAGTCTTTCTAGGATATCTATGTATTCACAACCCCAAGTGTAAGGTCGCGATGCATTAATAATCTCGGTGAGACCGAGGTTGAATCCACAGGGACTAATCTCGTGTGTATTCTAAAAGCAACTAGAAGTAGAACTAAAAAAGATATGAATCTAAATATGGAATTAAAGAGAGTAATTGTGAAGTATGTAATTAGAAACTTAAGAATTCATAGGTGGGAACTAGGGTTTCCAAGGATCCATTTGTAGAGATCAGGGAAATCTATGCTTGATTTAAGAACACAACTGGAATCAAAGTCTCATCTTATCCAATTGAAAGATATCTTAGTAAAACCAAATCTGAACTTCCTTTGACCTAATTCTTAATGGATGTGAGGTGTGAGAACTGGAAGTGATTCTATCATAAAACCAAGCTCAAGAGACAATATGTCACAATAGGATATACCAATCTCATAACCAAACATAAGAGAATCATGAAGATTAGAAAGGATTCTGTCACCTAACCATGCACATGAGACAATGGTGAACACCAGGATTTCCTAATTTCACAATCTCAATACATGAAAAGAAGATACTCAAAGGTATTACAGATCTACTATAATTTGAGTCACAATAAACCATTAAAAACTAAAAGTATTCCTTAACAATCAAACTAGAATCAAAGAGAGTTCAACATAAACGTGAATCAAAGCAATTGAAAACATCCCATCAAGCTATAAGCTTCACCTCTAAGTCTTACCTAAGAGGTTTAGACAATCATAGACATGATTGAACTAAAATCTTTTAAGAAAAACATAAAAACAACTAAGGAAAATGAAGAAAAACTCTTGGCGACGGCTTCTCCACACTTTTGCTCCACTCCTTAAACCATAGAAATGCCTTGGAATATCTTAGGGAGTCATATATATAGTTGTGGAACTCCAACTTTCTCTCCTAGTTGGAAAACTCTAGAAACTGCCTTAAATTTGTGTAGTTTTCCAAAATAGACTTAACTCTGTGCAATTTCATAGAATGACCTAGAGTTTCAAAATATGCTTCTTAAGGACAATTTCAGGAATATGTTCATTTTCAGGACAATTTCAGGATTCCTTTTTTTTTTTTACTTCAAACATTTGATTCTCTTCATTCTTTACTTAGTTTTCTTAGATCTTTGGCATATGAATTCTTCAATCTTGGTCTCCTAAGATCTCCCTTGCCTTAGTGATTCTTGAGCATCAAATCCATGATTTTAGCACCCTTTTCAATACAAGCTCTTAAATTTACATTGCAACACAAACATGAGTAAAAGAGAACATTAAGCATTATCATGTTCATAAAACTAAGATATAAGTGGGGGATAATATGCAATATTTGACTCTCAACACAATCCCCAACCAGCATTTTTCTAGTCCTGAGCAAAGTATGTATGAAATAAATCTCAATGCTTAGGGCCTATTTGGCCAGGCAAATCCCATGGTATAAGGAGGGATGGGATCAATTTTAAGGTAATGATGGTGGTGTCAGTGGATTGCTAGGAATCCCATGGGATGGACCAATCCCAGACCGTAATGGACGGTCTGCTTGGGACGTCCGTGGGATGTAGGCAGTGATGCAATGAGTTATAAGGGGCAACACATGGTCCAGATTGGGATGACTCACACGAATGATGGTCTGCTCATTAAACACAAGTGTGGATTCCCATCTACATGAATACACACATGCGATTATAGAAGATGTCTTTCCATCGGATTGGGAACTCATCGTGCGGTTTAGATTGTATTACAATTAAACTGATGGTTCTAACTTTTCTTAAGACTATCCAATTTTTTTATATGCTGTGGCCCACCTGACCTATGAAATGGTCTTATTTTCAGGCCAGAAGATCCAAGTATTATAGACTATCAAATAGAAAACTCGGATCTCTCACACGTTCCCATATCTCTCACGTATGCTATGTGTTGATGGTTAGTTCCCCACACACGCGTGGATTAGAAACCCTGACACGTAAGCACGCTAGAACTCATTGGCGTGGATTAGAATTCCTTGCCCGATGACTCTCCCTCAGTTGATCCTTTGGGACTACACCGTATCGAGGGTTATAGCCCAACCCAAACAAGGACGCAATATGGATGATTGGGATATCGCAATCCCATCCCTCGTAATACCATGGGATTTGCCCGGCCAAACAGGCCCTTAATGTCCAAAACCTCTATAGGAAAACAATCTTTTGTACACTCAAGTATGAATGGGCAAAATTAAGATACGAAAGTGGGGTTTTGAAAACTTAGAACTGAACCACATAAGCAACCAATCAAGTAAATTCTTTGTCCATTAAATCGAGTATAATTTACATATCAAGTTTTTCAATGTGCTCACTGAAAATCAACTTACTTCTTGTACAAATATTACTAGATCATCATGTTAGCCATACTCATCACTTCAAGATCAATTTGAAACTAAAGTATTGATTCCAAACTTATCCCATTTTCCTTCTTTTTTTAGTCTTTGATTTTATATCGATAGTAAATTTTTTATTCATTCTTTTTATTTTTGCATTTTTTTCATATTTTTCATTCTTTTTATTCTTTTTCATGACCCCTTTGTCGATCTCTTATTTTTTAACTGGTTCTTTTCTTCTTTTAAGGTGGATAAAATTCTCCAGACTCGATTCTCACTATCTATTAATGATTCACATACTAACAATCAAAACTTCTAGAATCTCTTATAAAAGATAAATTGAATGTGTCTTATGATTTAGATTAACATGATTTTCAAACTATCTCTTAATCAATTGAGTGTAAGAACTTATGTAATAGATTACTTAGTTGATCAAACTCTAACAATTCAAAATTCAATCTCTATTTTTATCATACCCAATGCATTTTTAAGTATAAAATTCATCGCTTCCCAAACAAATTTCAACTTGAAACATTGAAATTTTTTAAAATTTTTGTTCAAAACTAAGAAAACACTGATTATCCCCATCCCCAACCGAAAAATCTATATTGTCCTCAATGTAAAAGAAATAAGCATATAATGCAAAAGAGGTAATGAAAAGAGAAGGGAACTGATTGAAAGGTAATACCTGAAGAAGGAATTTTGAGGCTTTTCGAATCGTCTCAGTGTGAAGATGGGTTAGCATAAGAATTAAACCAACAGAAAGTAAACTATCCTAAACATTGGAAAGAAAAATATCCTAAATAGTGGAAAGAAAACTATCCTAATCATAAATCATATGAAAGCAAATAAATCTACCTATACCTCCGTTAGACTAGGAGGTCAATCTTGATAAACAGGGTTAATCAGAGGTATTGACATGTCCTCTGAATCAAATTTTTTAACAAATGGCTTTAAATGATGTCCATTTACTTTGAATTCATTGTCATTGTTTGGATTCCAAATCTCGACAGCCCCATGAGGATAAACATTAGTAATAGTGAAAGGGTTGGTTTAACGAGATCGGAGTTTACTCGAAAAAAGGTGTAACCGAGAATTATACAGAAGGACTTTCTAACTTGGTGTGAATAATTTTCAAAGAATGTGTTGGTCATGAAACACCTTCATCTTATCCTTGTAAATTCTTGAGTTCTCATATATATCATTCCAGATTTCTTCCAGTTCATTCAACTGAAGTTTGCACAGCGAGCCAGCGTTGTCCAAATTGAAGTTCAAATTTTTAATCGCCCTGTAGGCCCTATGTTCCAACTCCATGGGCATGTGGTAAGCCTTCCCATAGACAAGTCTAAAAGGAGACATTCCAATAATGGTCTTAAATGCAGTACGGTAAGCCCATAAAGCATCGGTCAATTGGATTGACCAGTCCTTACGGTCAGGGTTAACCGTTTTTTCCAAAACATGTTTAATTTCTCTATTGAAAATTTTAGCTTGTCTACTTATTTGTGGGTGGTATGGAGTACTCACTTAGTGGGAGATGTCATATTTCTACATTAAGTTCGCAAATGGCCTGTTACAGAAATATGAACCTCCATCACTAATGATGGCTCGAGGCGTTCCAAATCGAGAAAGGATGTTCTCTTTTAAAAATTTAATGACCGTCTGATGATCATTTTTCTGGCATGGGATTGCTCCGACCCATTTAGTGACATAGTCTACTGCGAGCAATATATATAAATTTCTAAAAGATTGGGAAAATGGTCCCATGAAATCGATGCCCCAACAATCAAATGCTTCAATGATCAAAATAGGGTTCAAGGGCATTATATTTTGATGGGACAATGCTCCCAATTTTTGACAACACTCACAAGCTTTGCAAAACTGATGAGTATCCTTGAACATAGTGAGCCAGTAAAACCCGCACTACAGAATTTTGGCTGAGGTCTTTTTACAAGAAAAGTGACCACCATAGGCCTGAGAATAACATAAGAAGATGACACTTTGATGTTCATTATCTGACACACATCTCCTTAAGATTTGGTCTGGGTAATATTTGAATAAATATGGATCATCCTAGAAGAATTTACGTACCTCAGCAAAGAATTTCTTTTTATCTTGCGCAATTCCATGTGTCGACATGGAACCCGTGGCAAGATAATTAGCAATATCCATGAACCAAGGTGATTGAGAGACTTTAAACAATTGTTCGTCAAGGAACATGTCATTTATATGTGCATCTCAAGGGAATCAAAGATATCAAGGCAGGAAAGGTAGTTATCCACTACATTTACTACTCCTATTTTATCTTTTATTTCTAAATCAAATTCCTAGAGTAGAAGGATCCATCTTATCAAGCAAGGTTTAGCATCATTCTTAGAAAGAAGATACTTAAGTGCCACATGATCCGTGTAGATGATGATCTTAGATCCAATTATGTAGGACCTAAATTTGTCCAAAGAAAATACTACGGCTAAGAATTCCTTTTTCGTAGTGGTGTAACTCACTTGGGCAGGATTTAATGTTCTACTCGCATAATGTATAACATAGGGCCTCTTATCTTTTCTCTAACCTGATACCGCCCCAAGAGCATAGTCGGACACTTCGCACATAAATTCAAAAGGGATGCTCCAATCAGGTAGCTGCATGATAGGTGCAGTGGTTAACATGCCCTTGAGCTTAGAAAAAGCTTCCTGACATTGTTCAGTCCACTCGTCTGGTAGATCCTTTTGAAGTAGACTGCATAAAGGATGAGAGAGGTGACTAAAGTCCTTTATAAATTTTCTATAAAATCCGGTGTGTCCTAAGAAGGATCGCACGTCATGAATGTTTTTGGGTGGAGGTAAGTTAGAGATAAGATCAATCTTAACTTTATCTACCTCAATTCCTTTGGAAGAGATGCTATGTCCCAAGACAATTCCCTTACGAACCATGAAGTGACACTTCTCCCGATTAAGTACCAAATTCATTTCCTCACATCGCTTCAGCATATTTTTTAAAAATTTCAAACATTCGCTGAAGGATGGACCAAAGACTGAGAAGTCATCCATGACGACCTCCAAATATTGTCCCACCATATCAGAAAAAATACTCAACATACATCACTAAAAAGTGGCGAGAGCATTACATAGTCCGAATGACATCCTTCAATAAGCAAAGGTGTCATAAGGACATGTAAATGTCATCTTTTCTTGATCTTCAAAGGATATCTTGATCTGATTGTAGCCTGAATATCCGTCAAGGAAACAGTAATAGGAATGACCAGCTAGCCTTTTCAAAATTTGATCGATGAAGGGTAAAGGAAAGTCGTCTTTCCTCATGACAGTATTCAACTTCCTGTAGTCAATGCCTATTCTCCAACCGGTAGTGATCCTAGTTGGCATGAGTTCATTATCGGCATTATCTACGATGGTGAGGAACCACCTGAGTTTAACTCACCCATTGACTATCGAATATTGGGTATATGATACCCACATCTAATAGCTTAAGAACCTCGGCCTTAACCACTTCCTTCATATTTGGATTTAATCTACGTTTTGGTTGCTAGGAGGTCTTCGCATTATCCTCTAGATAAATGCGGTGAATACAAATCAAAGGGTCAAAGGGTCAATTCCCTTGAGGTCTGCAATCAACCATCCAAGGCCTCCTTTGTTCTCAATGAGAGTAGAGATAAGCATACTCTCCTGTTCTTACTCCAGGTGGGAAGAAATCACCACTAGGTATGTCTCATCTTGACCTAAATAGTCATATTTCAACCAGAGGGCAAAGGTTTTAGGTCAAGCTTCGGTGCCTTGAGGTTAGACGGTAGAGGCAGTACATTAGTTTGGGGTAATTATTCAAATTGTGGCCTCCATCGGTTAACTTCAAGTACCGGCATAGTATCAAGCATGACACTCATCTCCCTAATCATATCATCATCTAAATCATGGGAGTGGGCCAAGCACGTCTTTAGAGGGTTAGAGGATAAGGTCATCGGACTTTTATGTTTAAAGAAAGAATCAATCAAGTTAACATCGTGGGCATCATCATCATCCTCAGCCTATTTGCTCATATTAAAAAAGATATTGAGCTCCAATGTTATATTCCCAAAAGACAAATTCATGACTCCATTCCTATAATTAATGATTGCATTTGATGTAACAAGGAATGGGCGACCAAGGATGATGGGAATTTGAGTGCTCATGTCCATGAAGGGTTAAGTATCCAGGACGATAAAATCTACTGGGTAGTAGAATTTGTCAACTTGGACCAACATAGCCTTAATTATCCCTCTCGGTACACGAACTGAGCGATCAGCAAGTTGTAATATAGTCCGGGTGAGTTTTAATTCACCTAGACTCATTTGTTCATAGATTGAGTAAGGGATCAAATTTACACTTGCTTCTAAGTCAAGAAGTGCATCCTCAATCCATTAATTCCCAATTACACAAGCAATGGTTAGGCTACCAGGATCTTTGTATTTCTTTGACACATCTTGCTTTAGGATGATACTCACTTTCTTTGTCAAAAATATTCTTTTGGATATTTTTTCATCTTCTGGTTATACATAAGTCTTTCAGAAATTTGGCATATGAAGGTATTTGTTTTATGGCATCTGGTAGAGGAATGTTGACCTTCACTTATTTCAGCACCTTTACGATGTCCTGAGAGTTAGAAAGAGATTTTGGTGCAATCAACCGTTGGGGGAATAGAGCAATTATTTGCTTTGAAGTTCTAGTTCTACTTCATGTGGAGCATCACTTGGTATATCATTCTCATCTACATCTGGGTCCTTAGATTTTTCTACCCTTACCAGAATAGATTTGTCAATTATCTTCCCACTACTAAGAGTAGTGATAGACTTAGCTTGCTCCATTGAATTTGAAGAGCTTGGTTCACTAACTCCGTATTGTGGTTTAGGATTGGGGATAGGTTGGGCTAGAAGCATCCCTTTCTCCATAACCGTAACGCATGAGTCTATCTTTTGTATAGCCTTTATGAGTTCTTGTAAGGCTTGAAGTGTACTTTGCTCGATGAGCTCTTGAGGATTTTGAACCAATTCCTCTTGAGGTTTCCCTTGATTTAAGAATTGATTAGGGATTCCTTGAGGTGTAATGGATTGTCCATTCTTCTAACAGAAATTCGAATGATTTCTCCAGCTGGAGTTGTATGTGTTCGAAGTGAGTCCCTTGAAAGGCCTTTGGTAGTTATTTACAACATTTAATTGTTCATTCAATATTTTTTAAAATGTAGGTATCGTTGGGTAATTTTCAGTTGTATGAATGTTACAAGCACAAGTACCGCAGACAACTTCCTTATCCTTATCCTTCCTAAGTTTAATGGCCTCGAGTTTCCTTTTGAGACTAGCCACTTTAGCTTTCATATCATCTTCCTCTTTCAAAAGACATATTCCACCTCTCTCCTTTGATTGAGTAGGCTTAGATGTGATGCTTATTCTTGGAGTAGATGCGCTACACGAGACACAGATTCCAAGAGGCTTCGGGACTACAAAATTTGACAGTCATAGGAGCTAGATACCATAGCACTTACATCCCAAGAGTAGTGGGCATACCTAGGATGAGTTTGACCAGCTCGTGAATGGGACTGCAATCGACATGCTGGGTAGATATTGGCTGATTACTAGCCAGGCTGATAGTGAGGTCTCTTCCACTTGCATGGTCGCACGTTAGTAGGTGGCGATTGCATGTAGAGTGTACTAGACCTCGGTGATAATCCCAGAGATGTACAGTACTGATTTGTGGACTAATTGAGCAGGAGTTGTACACTCAGCGTTATACTCATTCATTCATTCACTATCTACTTGGGCTAGTGGTGTGCAACTAATTATTGTGTACCTTTGTAATGGTTAGGATTTTGGTTGGGGCGTGCGACTAACCTGAGATCAGGAGTTTACTACATTGAGTCCATCTATCCAAATTTAGGTATGGGCTAGTTTGGATAGAAGTCCTTTGTGATAGACTGCATAGCCTACGATACCATGTACTATCATCCCGACTTCACACTGCAGCTTGGTCATTTCATTCGCACCACATACCGCATATTGCATTACATCCGCAACATATGATATTTTGGGTTGCTATGTTTCTGCATTATATGAGGCTGATGGTATTCTTAGCTCTTCTGAATTGCATATTATATTTCATCCTCGGTATCTGATATTTGGTTCATTATGTTTTCGCATTTTATAGCCGACATACATTACTTTCTTAATATATAACATTGGCTTGCTATATCTTTTCATCGCATATCCTGGATGATGTTGATGATATTTTATGGACTTGTTAGTATTTCTGCTTACTTTGGTATTGTATGGTTCATGGACTTACTAGTATTTTCGTTTACTCTGATATTACATTCTGAGCACACATACTACTCACACACTTACACCACCCTCTAAGCTTTCTATAAGCTTATGCATGATAGATGCGTGCAGGTGACGTTAGGATGTAGCCGAGCTGAGGCAGGAGCGTGCGGTTGAGCTGATGGAGTTTTCTTTGATATCTGTATATTATATTTTCCTTTTAGCGTTATACTCAAATGATTATATTAGTGGATATGTGGTGATGATGTTGTTCTTGTGATTTAGGTATACTTGTGATTATGCTTCTTACAAGACAAATTCATGTTGAAAATCCTCCTTGTAGTATCCGAGGATCGGAATCTGGCGTATGGGCGCTGGGAGCTGAGAATGGGGTATTACAGCGGTTGTCGATGCCGGATTCCACGATCGGGAATGTTGTGAGCTAGGTTTTTGAATTTGGGGCATGACAGAAGTTGATATCAGAGCATAACTTAGGAATACCTGAGGATAACATCACATATTTGCTGATAGTTACCCTTCACTGCATGATTGTTAAGAACCTAGAATGATTAGATCCGAGTTCAAATAACTTAGAGATTTTCTGATATACCTCCCCATTGTGTGTATATTTGAGAGTGTTCAAGGATAATAGGCCCTTGTTCCTTCTTTTAAGACATGACATCCAAGCGAGTGACCTGAGCAACTTTCGCTCCCCCACCTGTGACTTCTAAACCGTCGTTTGAGTCTAGCACAACCCCGACAGTGCCCATGAGTGTAGATCAGCTTGAGCAGATGTTACAAGCCATGACCGCCATCCTTCAGAGGAAGGGTAGGCGACCTGTTATTTCACCAGCCCAAGTAGAGCAGGAGCGCGCGAGCGCCCTTCTCTGAGAGTTCCAACAGCTTGACCCCTCGCATTTCCAGGACGAGCCGGATCTGACAGCAGCTGAGAAATGGTGCTCTGATGTGGAGAAGATTTTTGATACAATAGCATGTTCGACCCAACAATGGGTTCGGTTAGATGTGATTCTTCTTCAGGGCGAGGCCGAGCACTGGTGGACTTCCATTACTCATGTTGTAGGGCTTGATTTTATTTCGACGTGGGAGGATTTCATTGACCAATTTGACCAACAGTACTTCCCTGACCACATTTGTCGGCAGTGAGCATTAGAGTTCGAAACCTTGTGCAGGAGGACATGTCTGTGGTGCAGTATGCAACTCGTTTTATGGCGTTATCAAGGTTCACGCCGTATTTGGTTGATGATGAGGAGAGAAAGGCCCACCGTTTATAGAACAACTTACACTTTGGCCTCAGGAGCCATGTCGTCGGATACTTGTTCTCGACCTTTGAGCAGGTAGTTCAGAGGGCTCAGATTTCGAGGCAGAATGGAACGATTCGCAGAGGGTTCATGACCATAGAGGAAATCAGAAGAGGAAGACCCCTTTTAGTAGATCCCATCAGCAGCAGTGTCGATGGTCGCAGAGGCACAGGAACTATCCACCCTTTCCAGTGCTAGCAGCACCTTCAACACTACCACAGAGAATGTTCAAGGGTTCTTGCTTCATATGTGGTGAGACGGGGCATCGTAAGCGTGAGTGCCCCCATTTTTCAACAGCAATGACCCCCTTGGGGGAGACATACACCTCCCCAGCAGACCTAGGGTAGGTTTTATGCAGCTCAGCAGGACCTTATGTCATTAGAAGTAGTCGCCGACAATTCGCATAACCAGGCATTAGGAACATCTTATTAGATTAGTCATTTATGAGATGGTGAGGCTGTCGGGTATCCCAGTTTTGATCATTTTTTATCCAAGATCTGAGGTTTAGTCGGGGTCACCATAATATTAATGAGGTATCTTGGGAGCGCGAGGTTGAGATTAGAGAGTACTATTCCCATCCTTTTGTAAACTGATTGTGCCTTGACACACACACACACACACACACACACACACACACACATATATATATATATATGATAACGTCATGTTTCCTCTTCCTTATGAGTTATGTCTAGTTGCGATGATTATGTAAATTTTGAGGACAAAATTTTCATTAGAAGGGGAGAGCAGTGAGGCCTGTATCCTAGACCGTACCACTCTGTAGGCTTCCACGGTCCTCTCGGTCGAATTCCGGCAACCCTCGACTTGTACCTGATGTTTGTGTACAATCCTAAGCTCGACCCGAAACTTATACCCTCGCGATCATGCCGTCACTGCGATTTGGATGCCGCGTCTCATGCACCGAGGTGATACCCGAGCCAGGAGATGTGGGCCCGCGTTCATTTCAAGGAAAACGCCGCGTGTGCAAATTTTGAGAGAATTTCTACCACCCATCAAATCAATCAATCAAATTAATCAAGTCAAGTACACACTTTATCACAAGTACAAGCAACCCATCCCATTCCCATTCCCAAAGTCAACTCTCTCTCTCTCTCACCCATCCCTTTCTTACAACTGCATCACTCCACCCATCATCCATCACTCCATCTCTTTTCATCCCATCACTTCCCTCTCTCTCTTTCATTCTCTCTCTTCACTCTCAAGAAACAAAAAAAATCCAACGTCCAAGCCTCCCAAGAGAGAGCCAAGTGTGGCCTACTTCTCTACCACCCAATCTCTCATCCCCACCATCAAAACTTCATCATCCTCTATCAAGATCGAAACTAAGGAGCCTAGGAGTTCAAGGAGCTAAAGGAGAAGGCCAATAAGTGGGTGATCCACCGTTGATTCCCATTTAAGGGCCCACTTATGTTAGGACCCATTTTGATGTATGTATGTGATCAAAGAGGGGCCCGTAGTGGCGGGGTCCCTCTACTACACCATCTCTCTCTCTCTCTCCCTCTCCCTCCCCCTCTCTCTCTCTCTCTCTTTTGTAGGCGGTGATGATGATGTGAGTGGCCCACTTGTGGCGTATGTATTATATCCATATTGTCCACTTTAGGATGTATGGACCCCACCATGATAAATGGATTAGATCCACACCATCCATCAGCGGGCCATGTGTATATGGGGCCACCTCGATGTATGTGGCTGGTGGGCCACATGTACATGGACCCCACATTGATGAATGTATTACATCCATACATGGGACGTGCTGGACTGTGTAAAGAGAAAGCACAACAGTCATTTTTATAAAAAAAAAGAAAAAGAATATATATCATATGTATGCTATAATACATATATTAATATATGTGATATATATATATATATATATATATATATATATAAATATATATATATATATATATTATATGTGATGGTGGGCCCCATGTGGAAACCCACCTTTGTATCCTTTGAATAAGGGTCGTCCATTGCTGGATGGCCAGCAGTGCTGGCTGCTGTCTTGGCAGTGGTAAAAAAAATAATAAAAATAATATATATAATAAAATATTATATATATATATATATTGTTGTGGGCCCCACGTGGTAACCATCCACGTTGAAGTGGATTGGCTGGGTACCTCACACCAGCTAGGTAGCTGGTGTTGATGTCACAAGCCTGTGGCCCACCACAATGCAGAGTTGCATTTGCACCGTTTGTGCAGTGGGCCACCATGATGTATTTGAACATCCATGCCGTTTGTCCGTTTTGGATGAGGACACCACCATGACGTATGAATTTCATTCCATGCCATCCAACTATTTTTCATATCATCCGTCCATCACGTGAGACCTACACCAGCTTTATAGCTGATGCGTTTACATCAGCTTCTCTATGGGTTCCACCATCAGGTAGCTGACATATTGACATCAGTAAGTTCTGTGGTTCTAACCACGATGTATATGTTTTAATTCTAGACCACCCAGATGGCTGGACGGAGGGGCCCACCTTGATGAATATGTTGTATATCCACACTATCTATCAGGTGGACCACACTACAATAATCGGTGGAGATTGATAGGCTACCATTGAAACCCATTTTGAGATCATAGAAGCTTTGGATCAACATGAAATTTGTTTTTCCTCCTAATTCAGGTCCATGTGACCTTATGAACTGATTGGATGGGAAATAAACGTCATGGTGGGGCCGATGAATTGTTAATAGTAAAAAAATTAGTATCTCCACTGTTATTTGTGGCATGTTCCAGATGATCTTTCAATGGGATTTATTTTTGAAATGCTCTAAAATGACCTCTAATTAATGTAATGGCCCCACCTTGATGTGATGTATGTTAGGCCCACATGACGTGGCTCATTTGATGTATTTGAGGCCCACATGATGTGACCCATTTGATGTATTTAAGGCCCACATGATGCAACCCATTTGATGTGTATGAGGCCCATTAGTGTGGCCCGTTAATGCGACCCACTTGATGTATTTGATCGGCCCATTTGATTTAGCCCATTTGTATCGGCCCATTTGATTCGGTTCGTTTGATGTAATTGAGGCCCATGATGATGTATATTAGGCCCTTGTGCTAGGCCGTGGGTCCCCTATATGATTGGCCCTATGAGCGCCACTCCTTAGGAGTAATGTTGTTTAAAAGTCCACATTGATAGGCAATGATGGTTGAACGTCCACATTGTGACCTTTCCTTAGGCCTTGTTAGGCCTATTCTCATCATTCTCTAGTTGGTTAACTCAAATAATTAGGTCTCATTGATATTGCTTGATCCATCATTGGCCGTCCACCTATGGGCCTCGCCTTGCATCAAGGCTGACTCCGATTGTCGAGGCTGATTCTGATTATCGAGGTCAATTCTGATTGTCGAGGCTGATTCCGATTGTCGAAGCCGATTCCAATTGTTAAGGCTGATTCTGATTATCGAGGCCGATTCTGATTGTATAGGCTGATTATCGAGATCCATTCTAATTATCGAGGCCGATTCTGATTGTTGAGCCCAATTTCGATTATCGAGGTTGATTCTGATTGTCGAGGCCAATTATCGAGACCAATTTTGATTATCGAGGCCGATTCCGATTGTCGAAGCTGATTATCGATTGTCGAGGCTGATTGTCGAGGCCGATTCTGATTATCGAGGCTAATTTCGATTGTCAAGGTTGATTCTGATTATCGAGGCCGATTCTGATTGTTAAGGTCGATTCTGATTATTGAGGCCGATTCTAATTGTATAAGCTGATTATCGAGGTTGATTCTGATTGTATAGGCCGATTATCGAGGCTGATTTTAATTATCGAGGCCAATTATCATGGCCGATTCCGATTGTCGAGGACTATTTTGATTGTCAAGGCCAATTGTCGAGGCCGATTGTATTGGCCGATTATCGAGCCCAATTCTAATTGTTGAGGCCGATTCTGATTATCGAGGCCGAATATTGAGGCCGATTGTCGAGGCCTAATGTGATGTATATCCCGCCCGTATTTGAAGCCCATTGTGATGTGTATTGAGCCCGTGTTTAAGGCCTAATGTGATGTAGATGAAGCCTATGTGACGAGGCCTATTGTGGTGCATTTGAGGACCAGGTGATGGAGCCCATTGTGATGTATATTAGGCCTATGTTGGAGGCCCATCATGATGTGTATTAAGCTCTTGAGTGAGGCCCATGGTGTTGTATATTAGGCCCTTGTGTGAGGCCATGGGTCCACTATATGTTAAGCTCTATGTGGGCCATTCCTTGGGGGCAATGTTGGTTAAATGTCCACATTATCGAGGCCGATTGTTGATGCCGGTTATTAATACTGATTATGAGTATGTGACAGCATAACATCATGATACATGCCCATACGCATCATTTGCATGTTTATTATGAGATGTGATTGACCATTGCATATGCTATAATAAAGATGGTTTATGGGACTCCCTGATAGGTGGAGTTATCCCACATGAGCGCACAGTATGCGCAGGATTGATGCATGATTGGACTACATGACTCATGCATCATGCATTGTGTGATTGTGATTACTATACGCCCTAGCGACATCAGGGTTGTGACCTCCACAAGTATGTCGTGAACGACCAGATGGGACACCGAAAATGTTCGGGTTCGAGCATCTGGCCGCTTTGAATGTCCGTGGGCGAAAGTCCTTAAACCTCTGAGGCCAAGAGATGCCCCAACGCCTACACCGAGTGGATACATGAGTGCCCGAATGCCGAATACCAGGAGGCCGCGTCTCCCACTGTGTCATGGTTGGTTGGGAGGGGGTGTGGCCTTATCCGCCAGGGAGTAGTGGGCATAGGTAGGTTGAGTTTGACTAGCTTGTGAATGGGTCCGCTATCGACGTGCCGGGTAGATATTGGCTGATTACTAGCCAGGAGGATAGTGAGGTCTCTTTCACTTGCATAGTCGTGTGTCAGTGGGCGACAATTGCATGTAGAGTGTACTAGACCCCGGTGATGATCCTAGAGATGTACAGTACTGATTTGTGGACTAATTGAGTAGGAGTTGTACATTTAGCATTATACTCATTCATTTATTCACTATCCACTCGGGCTGGTGGTGCGCAACTAATTATTGTGTACCTTCGCAATGGCCAGGATTTTGGTTGAGGCGTGCGACTAACCTGAGATCAGGAGTTTACCATATTGAGTCTATCTATCCAAATTTAGGTTTAGGACTAGTTTGGATAGAAGTCCTTTATGATAGACCCCATAGCCTGCGATACCACGTACTATCATCCCAACTTCACACTGTGGCTCGGTCATTTCATTCGCACCACATAATATTGCATTACATCCACAGCATATGACATTTTGGGTTGGTTATATGAGGCTGATGGCATTCTTAGCTCTTTCGAATTGCATATTATATTGCATCCTCGGTATCTGATATTTGGTTCATTATGTTTCCACATTTTATAGCCGACTTACATTACTTTCTCAGTATATGACATTGGCTTGCTATATCTTTTCATCACATGTCTTAGATGAGGTTGATAATATTTTATGAACTTGTCACTATTTCTGCTTACTTTGGTATTGTATGGTTCGTGGACTTACCAGTATTTCCGTTTATTCTGATATTACATTCTGAGCACACATATACTGCTCACACACTTACACCACCCTCTAAGCTTTTTATAAGCTTATACACAATAGATGCGTGCAAGTGACGTTAGGATGCAGCCGATCTGAGGCAGGAGCGTGCAGTTGAGCTTATGGAGTTTTCTTTGATATCTATATATTGTATTTCCCTTTCAGCATTGTACTTAAATGATTACATTAGTGGATATGTAGTGATGATGTTGTTCTTGTGATTTGGGTATACTTGTAGTTATGCTTCTTACGTCAGGATCGAAATCTAGCGTATGGGCGCTGAGAGCCGAGAATGGGGTATTACGGAGGCTGTCGCCATCAGATTCGGCGATCGGGAATATTATGAGCCCGATTTTCGAGTTTGGGGCGTGACACTTAGTCTGAAGGAGAGCGGGCCAATGCAAAAGCCAAAGCTGTAGGTTTAAAGGCTAAGCTAGCCGAGCTGCCGACCAGGTCAGTAGAGGTTACGGTCATGCTGGCTGAAGATGAGGCCTCCATCCCGTTACTTTGGGCAGCCACGGTGGAGGAATATAAGGCTTCGGCGGAGTAGGCCAAGGAGGAGGCGGTATACTATAGCATCGGCTATGAACGGTGCCTCGAGGATGTAAGAGGACGATATCTCAAGCTCGACCTGGATGTCTTAGGTGAAGAAGCTCCTGCAGATCCAACCCCGACTAGTGTCAAAGCTGATTAGGCTCCCTCCCAAGCTGACTGAGCCTTGCCACCCCCTTATACACTTATAGAAATTTTAGTTCTTTTTCCTGTAATGGTCTTTTTATTAATGAAAGGACTTTTTGCCATGATCGTTCTGTGTGATTTTCTCAAGTAGTTTTAGTAGGTGGAAGGGGTGGGCCGAGCAATGTAGGATTGATAAGTCGATTAAGTAGTGATAGGTCGCACATGATAGAATTAATAGGTCAGCCTTATTGTAGTAGACGAACACTAAGAAGGACTTTCTTCCCTTAACTTGAGGAAATCCTTGTGATCGATCATACAACTTGGGTTGTCGAAATTCGAAAGAGATTCTCTTCCCCTGACCTAGGTCATGCTGTTTGTTAGAGGAAGTCCTTGCCTCGAATCAAGAGAAATTCCCACAGTTAATCACGTAGTTCAGATAGTCAAAATATAAAAAGAAATTCTCTTTCCTTGACCTAGGAAAGTTCTTTTATTGTAGAAAAATGGTAGACATAAAACAATAGTTTTCTGAGCACCTTTTTCCCCTTGAAAAGAGAGGTCGCTCTAGTCGAATAAATATGTCAGTCAATGTATTTCTAGTCAGAGGGCTTCTTGAGTCCTTAAGAGTAGTAGATCTTTAAGTTCTTAGCGTTCCACAGGTGAGGCAAGGGTTGTTCGTCCATGTCCTCAAGTTGATATACTCCTGGATGTATCATGCCCGTTATCTTGTAAAGTCCCTACCAACTTGATCTCAAAGTTCTTGAGCCAAGCTCCTTGGTGTTTTGAAAAGTTTCTCGAAGGACCAGGTCTTATACTCAAAATCTTCGCACCTTAACCCAGGAATTGTAATACTAAGCAACACGTTACTGATGAGCGGCGATCTTCATCTACGCTCATCTGCTTTCTTCTTTGAGTAGATCTAGTCCTAGAGCCATCTGCTCAACGTTTTGATTTTTATTGAAGGAGTCAACACGAGTAGTTGGGAGCCCTATTTCGACCGGTACTATGGCCACTGTGCCGAAGGCCAAAGAAAAGGGGGTCTCTCCTATTGATGTTCGGGCAGTAACTGAGTATGCCTAAGGGACATATGGTAGCTCCACGGTGTTCACAACCCCAAGTGTAGCATTGCGATGTAGTAATAATCTCACTAAGACCGAGGTCGAATTCACAGGGACTAAAACTTGTATGTTTCTGAAACTAACTATAAGTAGAACTAGAAGAAGATGTAAAACTAATTCTGAAGTATTTGACAGAGTAATTATGAATAGAATAATTAAAACTAAGAATATAAAGGTGGGAACTAGGGTGCCAAGGATCCACTTATAGTGATCAGGGAGCCCTCTTGCTTGATTCAAGTAACACAATTAGAATTGGAGTCTTATCCTATCCAATTGGAAAATATATTAATAAAACCAAATCTGAACTTCCATTGACCTAATTCTCAATGAAGGAGAACTGTGCTAATTGATAGGGATTCCATCACCAAACCATGCCCAGGAGACAATGGCAAACAACAGGATTTACCAATCGCATAATCTCAAAGCAGGAGAATTGTGAAGATTAGGAAGGATTCCATCACCCTACCATGCCCAAGGGACGATGGTGAGCAACAGGACTTACTAATTTTACAAACTCAAATCAGGAAAAGAAGATACTCAAAGCTATTGCAAATCTACTGTAATTTGAGTCACAATAAACCATTAAAAACTAAAAGTATTCCTTAAATATCAAACTAGAATCAAAGTAAGTTCAACATAAACATGAATTAAAGTAATAAAAACAACCCATCATGCTACAAGCTTCACCTCTTACCCCTATCTAAGAGGTTTAGCCAACCATAGATATGATTGGATCTAAAACCCTATAAGAAAGCATGAAAACAACTAAGGAAGAAGAAGAAAAACTCTTGGCGACAGCTTCTTCACCTATTTGCTCCACTCCTTAAACCCTAGAAGATCCTAGGAACATCCTAGAGAGTCCTATTTATAGTTGTGGAACTCCACCTTTCGCACCTAGTTGGAAAACTCTAGAAACCGCCTCAAATTTACACAATTTTCTAAAATAGACTTCACTCTGCGCAGTTTTTCAAAATATACTTCACTCTGCGCAATTTCACAGAATGACCTAGAGTTTTAGAATATGATTTTTCAGGACGATTTCAGGATTCCTTTTCTTCACTTCAAATCTTTGATTCTCTTCATTCCTCACTTGGTTTTCTTGGATCTTTAGCATGTTAATTCTTCAATCTTGGTCTCCTAAGATCCATCCCTTGCCTTGGTGATTCTTGAGCATCAAATTTATGCTTTTAGCACCCTTTTTAATCCAAGCTCTTAAATTCACCTTGCAACACAAACATGAGTAAAATAGAACATTAAGCATTATCATGTTCATAAAATCAAGATATAAATGGGGGATAATATGTAATATTTGACCCTCAACACAATCCCCAACCAGCATTTTGCTAGTCCCGAGCAAAGTATACGAAAAATATTTCGAGAACCACAGGATAATTTCTATAAGCTTAATTGGTTTTTTTTTAAAAGTAATCCAGATAGTAGAATTCTAAAATACATCAATGTTGTGCATTACCTTCTCCTAAACTCTAGCACTCGGTAAGTTTCATAATCAAGTTCAAAGCATTAATCCTCCAATTAGAACATTTACAAACATTGAGTTCTATGGGTGTATAATGAAGTCTAGACTTATCACAATTAAAGGTTCAATTCGTCACTTTCATGATAATGTTAATAATTAAAAGAGCATTCAGGACAACCAAAACCTAAATCGAAACTTGCCTTACAGTTCATCTTTTAGTTCCTTTTCTTTCAGCTTTTGATTTTTCCATCGATTGCTTTCACGCTATGTTCAATCTTTTCAATGATATTCAATAGGTAGCTCTTTTTATGACAATTGTTTTTTAGCTGGATATTTTCTTTTTCTTTCTTTTCAATTCTTCCAATTGAACATGATGGACAAATGCCCCGGGTTGGTTCCTTCAATGCTTAATAATAATTAAGTTAACAATTCAATATCAAACTGATACTTTAATGTGTAAGCTAGATGTGACATGTGAAATCATGACTCAATCATGACTTAGCTTAATTTTGAGATCTCCCAAGTGATTAAAATTCAAGAGACATAAGGCATCAACATTATGTATCTTCTAATTCTAATTCATGGATTAACTTCGAGATTTCTTAAATTTGTAGAAATTTCAGAAACTTTTCTCAATTTTTCACAATTTCGCCCAAAGACTAAGAAAACAAATGATTAACCTACCTAATCCACACCCCCAACCTAAAATCTACATTGTCCTCAATGTAAAAGAGATAAGCATTCAATGTAAATGAGGCAATGAAAAAAAAGGGAGGTGGTGGAAAGGTAGTACTTGAAGGAGGAATTCTAAGGTTTTTTTTCCAAAATATCTCAATATGAAGATGAGTTAGCACAAGAATTAAACCATCAGAAAGAAAACTTTCCTAAACAGCAAAAAGCAAACTATTCTAAACAGCGAAAAGCAAACTATCTTAAATGGCAAAAAGAAAACTATCCTAATCCTAAATTCTTTTAAAGAAATAAACCTCATTAGGAAAATAGGGGAAAGCTACTTAGTCATGCCGCAAGGTTCCTCCACCAGCCAGTATCTTGGTAAATTTCTCACTAGGTTTTGTAACAAGATCATCTAAAAATCCTTTTTGCAATAGGCTTGGATGCCTTAGAGTATGATTTTCTAGAGAATTTCGTGGACCTCAGCATAAAGTTTCCTTTAATCTCCCGAGGTGTCCAAAGTACATATGATTCACCTGAGATAGAGAAAGTTTCAGAGTTAGCGCAACATGGTGAATCAGAGACTACAAGTAGATAAAATTTAGAGAAATTCTCAGTAGGTGATGTAGTCTCAACATATTTCGAAGTTTCAAGCTTCGGTTCAACTTTCAACTTTTAAGGTGGATAAAATTCTCCAGACTTGATTCTCAATATCTTTCAATGATCATCATACTAACAATCAGAAAATCTAGTACTTTTCATAGAAAGCAAATTGAACGTGTCTTGTGATTTATATTAACATGCTAGTCAAACTTCCTCTTAATCAATTGAGTATAAGAACTGTAATTGATATATTACTTAGATGATCAAAGTCCAACAATTCAAAATTCAATCTTTATCTTAGAAAACACTGATTAGTTTACTTAATATCCCATCCTCAACCTAAAAAATACATTGTCCTCAATGTAAAAGAAATAAGCATGATTTGAAAAAGAGACAACGTAATGGAAGGAGAAGTGATGTAAAGATATTACCTGAAGAAGGAATTTTGAGACTTTTTCCATAGGATCGTAGCGTGAAAGTTGGTTAGCACAAGAATGAAACAATCGAAAAGCAAACTATCCTAAAATGACAAAAAACAAACTATCCTAAACAGCAGAAAATAGTAAACCTAACTACACTTCTGTTAGACTAGGAGATCAATCCTGGTAAAAAGGATCATTCAGAGGTATAGACATGTCCTCCGAATCAACTCAACAAATGGCTTTAATCGATGTCCATTCACTTTGAATTCATTGTTATTATTTGGATTACGAATCTCGACGGCCCCATGAGGATATACATTAGTAATAATGAAAGGCTCAGTCCAAAAAGATCGGAGTTTTCCCGGAAAGAGATATAACCGAGAATTATACAAAAGGACCTTCTGACCTGGTGTGAATGGTTTTCAAAGAATGCATTGGTCATGAAATACCTTCATCCTGTCCTTATAAATTCTCAAGTTCTCATATGCATTGTTTCGAATTTCTTTAAGTTCATTTAACTGAAGTTTGCGTAGCGAGCCAGCGTTGTCCAAATTGAAATTTAGATTTTTAATAGCCCAGTAGGCCCTATGTTCCAACTCCATAGGTAAGTGGCAAGCCTTCCCATGGACAAGTCTAAAGGGAGACATTCCAATAGGGGTTTTAAATGCAGTACAGTAAGCCTATAAAGCATGAATGAATCAGATTGACCAATCCTTCCGATTAGGGTTAACCGTTTTCTCCAAAATGTGTTTAATTTCCCTATTGAAAATCTCAGCTTGCCCACTTTTTTTGTGGGTGATATGGAGTGCTTACCTTATGAGAGATGTCATATTTCTTCATTAAATTTATGAATGGCCTATTACAAAAATGTGAGCCCCCATCACTAATGATGGCTCAAGTCGTTCCGAACAGAGAAATGATGTTTTCTTTTAAAAACTTAATGACCGTTTGATGGTCATTGTTGTAAGACTAGTATCCTAGCTCGTACCGTTCCGTAGGCCTCCACGGTCCTCCCGGTCGAATTCCGACGACCCGCAATCTGTTGTCAGCATTTACACACGATCTTGAGTCATGTCTCGTATATCAAAGTTGACTCGACCCGAGACTCGTATTCTAGCGACCGCGCTGTCACCACGGTTCCAATGCTGTGTATTACACGCCGAAGCGATACCCAGGCCAGGAGATGTGGGCCCGCGTTCAGTTTGAGAAAAACACCACACGTTGTAATTTCCAAGAGAATTATTTCCAAGAGAATCTCTACCCTAAACGTCACATCAATCCATCAATCAAAGTCTAAGTACATAACCTTACTTAGCAATCCCTTTTTCACCAACAAGGCATGACACCCATTCCTTTTTCACCCAAAAGTCAACATGCACCATGCTCCCTCATCCCATCACCCCACCATCACCACTCCTCTCTCTCTCATTCTCTCTCTCCATTCTCCCAAGCAACTCCCATGTGAGTGGACGTCCAAGCTCTCCATGGGAGAGAAGCTAGGTGTGGCCCACCTTCCTACCACCCAATCCCATCCTCTAAAATCAATCTTAACCGTTGAAATGCAATTTTTGGAGCTATAGAACGCATTGATGGAAGAAGGAAGAATAAATCTTGAGGTGGGTGTTTTATAGGCTTATAATTTATTTATTTTGATGGACCAAGTGAGGCCTACCGATTGATGGTATGGATCCCACTTAGAACCCATCTTGATATGTGTATTGATGTAGGTATTTGAGGGGCCCATAGTGGCGGGGGCCCCTCCATCACTCGGCTCTCTCTCTCTATCTCTCCTTTTCCTTGTTGTGGGCCACCTTATTATACAATATATCTAGACCATCCAACCAGTAGGCCGTCCTCGCTGTCCAACTAGGGCCCACCCTTGCTGCCAGCTTGGATAGACCCTGATGTAGGGAAAATACAAATATCACTTTGATTCAAAGCTGGAAGGGCCACACAAATGTGGACCCCACCCTGATATGTATACACGTGTGTAGCATGTCCACACCCTCCTGATCAGAGCCCAGATGGGCAGATCCAATGGCCTAAGTCTGGAGATCAACCTGCTGCTGGATTGATGTCCAGCAGCTGTTGAATTTTGTATTATATTATATAATAATTATTATTATATTACAATATAGTATATAATATTGTGTTGGCCCCACTTTGTGAATGAATCCAAGCCGTCCGCCCACCTGGACGGAACCATGGGACCCACCTTGGTGTATTGTTGTGGCTGCACCATCCAAAGGACGGTGGGCCCTAACGATGTACATGGGATACATCCATACCGTCCAGCCCTTTGGGCGGCAGACCAGCTGTGATATATGTCTTCCATACTCTCCGTCCATCTACCTTGGACGTGGGGCCTGCGCCACACGTGTGACATGTGTGAGAGGTGGGACCCACCTTGATGCAAGTGTTTTCTATACGTTTTGGCCACCGTAAAACACCTATACCGTCCAAACTTGGTGGACGTGGGAGCCTACCATGATGTCTGCGTTTCATCCATGCTACTAGACGCCACCATGGTGTATGTCATTATCCACACCGTTAACCTGGTGGGTACCATCTGGAACCACAATGATGTATGGGTTTTACCAGCACCATCCATCAGGTGGGGCCCACCTTGATGTTTGTGTTGCATAAAAACCATCCATCCATTTATAGTAGGGATGGATGTGCATCACATCTAGACCGTCCATTCCAGGGGCCCTGCCATGATGGATGTGTTTCGTCCAGCAGTCGTGGACGTTGAAGCCCCCCACACTCCCACACACACGTACATATATTTTAATGTATATAATATATATTAGTGATATTATGTTGGTGGACCACTCCTATGTGGGACCCACCTTTAAACATGTTATATGCATCGAGTATGGCACCTCCTGCCATTGTATAGGGGTATAATATGTAATATTATATTATATAGTACATGGCCACTACGTGGACCGCACTATGACGCATGGTTCTATCTGCACCGTCCAGTTGCTGGACAGTGCAGCAAGTATGGAAGGCATGCCGTCCATCCATTTTACGGGTGGTCCACCGTGATAAAAGCCAATCCGTCCAGCCATCTGACATGCACACGACCCCACCATGATGCATGTTCTGTATCCCTACTGTCCATCCCTTTGACGAGCCGTCTTAGGTGGGCCACGTTCGTGGACCCCACCCTGATGGATGTGGTTCATCCTAATCATCCATCCATTTGGTGAGCCACTCTGGAGACTTGGGACTAAAAATAAGACAGATCTATATCAAGTGGAACACACTACAGAAAAAGTGGGATAAACATCCACCATTGAAACCCCTTGGGTTATAGGAATTTTGGACCAATATGACATTTGTATTTCCTCCGTATCCAGGCCTTTGTGACCTTATGAACAGGCTGGATGGGAAATAATACTACGGTGGGGCCCATTGGAATTTAATTGTGGAAATCATTGTCATCATTGTTATTTGTGGTATGGTCCAGATAATCCTCCAATGTGATTATCTTTAGGTAACGCTCTAAAATGATCTCTAACATAGATGAGTGGTGAAATTGGTGCGGCCCATCTATGGGGCCCATCATGATGCATTTTTGGCCCATGTACAGGGCCCATCTATTTGTATTTTTGGCCCATGTGAAAGGGCCCACCTGTGAGTATTTGAAGCCCATATGATGAGGCCCAACTAGATGTATTTGAGGCCACCTATTGTGTACTTAAGGCTCATTGGTGCGACCCATCCATGAAGCCCATCTTGATGTACTTGTGGCCCACCGTTAAGGCCCACCTTAATGCAATTGTGGCCCATTTGGTGAGGCCCATTGTAATGTATTTTTGGCCCATGGATGCAGCCCATTGTGATGTATATTAGGCCTTTGTGTGAGGCCATGGGCCCATTATATGTTTGGTTTTATGTGGGCCACTGCTTGGGAGCGATGTTGGTTAAATGTCCACATTGATGGGCAATGATGGTTGAATGTCCACATTGTGACCTTCTATTAGGCCTTGTTAGGCCCATTCTTACCGATTCTGATTGACGTGACCGATTTACCGATTCAGATTAGTGATCGAGGCTAATTATGGTGACCAATTGCCGATCCCGATTGTCGTGACCGATTTTTCGACTCTGATTATCGATTGATCTCGATTTTTGTGATCGATTTGTTGACTTTGATTATCAATCGATCCCGATTGTCGTGATCGATTTGTCGACTCTAATTATCGATCGATCCTGATTGTCGTGATCGATTTGTCGACTCTGATTATTGATCGATCCCGATTGTCTTGACCGATTTGTCAACTCTAATTATCATCGATCCCGATTGTCGTGACCGATTTGTCGACTCTGATTATCAATCGATCTCGATTGTCGTGACCAATTTGTCGACTCTGATTATCGATCGATCCCGATTGTTGTGATCGATTTGTCGACTCTGATTATCGTTCGATCCCGATTGTCGTGACCGATTTATCGACTCTGATTATCGATCGATCCCGATTATCGTGACCGATTTGTCGACTCTGATTATCGATCGATCTTGATTGTCGTGATCGATTTTTCGACTCTAATTATCGATCGATCCTGATTGTCGCGACAGATTTGTCGACTCTGATTATTGATCGATCCCGATTATCATGACCGATTTGTCGACTCTGATTATCGATCGATCCTGATTGTCGTGACTAATTTGTCGACTCTGATTATCGATCGATCCCGATTGTCGTGATCGATTTGTCGACTCTGATTATCGATCGATCTCGATTATCGTAATTGATTTTCTGACTCTGATTATCGATCGATCTCGATTGTCATGACCGATTTGTCGACTTTGATTATTGATTGTTCCGATTATCGTGATTGATATTCAACTCTGATTATCGATCGATCCCGATTGTCGTGACCAATTTATCGACTCTGATTATCGATCGATCCCGATTGTCGTGACCGATTTGCCGACTCTGATTATTGATCGATCCCAATTGTCATGACCTATATGGTGTATATGTGACTCGTAGTTGAGGCCCATTGTGATGTATGTTAGGCCCATCATGATGTGTATTAAGCTCTTGAGTGAGGCCCATGGTGTTCTATATTTAGTCCTTGTGTGAGGTCATGGGCCCACTATATGTTAGGATCTATGAGGATCATTCATTGGGGGCAATGTTGGTTAAATGTCCACATTGTCGAGGTCGATTGTCGATGCCGGTTATTGATACCGATTATGAGTATGTACAGCATAGCATCATGATACATGCCACACGCATCATCTGCATGTTTGTTATGAGATGTGGTTGATCATTGCATATGTCATTGAGTATGTTATTATAAGACTCCTTGATAAGTGGAGGTTATCTCACATGAGTGCACGGTATGCACAGGATTGATGCATGACTGGATTGTATGACTCATGCATCTTGCATAGTGTGCCCTAGTGACATCAGGGCCGTAACCTCTACAGGCATATCGTGGATGGTTAGACGGGACACCGAAAATTTATCTAGCATCGGGCTGCCATAGATGACCCTAGGTGAAAATTCCTAAACCCTCTTGGTACCAGAGGATGCCCTAATGTCAAGACCGAGTGGATACATGAGCACCCGAGTGTCGAATACCAGGAGGCTGCGTCTCCCACTGTGTCGTGGTTAGTTGGGAGGAGGTGTAGCCTTACCCACCTGAGGGTAGGGGGCATAACTAGGTTGAGTTTGCCAGCTCGTGAATGGGTCCGCTATTGACATGCCGGAAAGGCATTGGCAGACTATTAGCTAGGTGGATAGTGAGGTTTCTTACGCTCACTTGGACTGTGCTGCTGGGAGAGGGGCAGTGCCATTTGGAGTGTACTAAACCCTGGTGATGATTCCAAAGAGGAACCATAATAATATGTAGACTTATTGAGTGGGAGTTGCATACTCATTCATTCATTTATTCACTATCCACTCGAGCTGGTGGTGCGCAACTAATTATTGTTTACCTTTGTATGGTCAGGATTTCGGTTGGATGCACGACTAACCTAAGATCAGGAGTCTACTACATTGAGTCTGACTATCCAAATTTAGGTATGGGACTGGTTTGGATAAAAGTCCCTTGTGATGGACCCCATTGTAGCTGCGATATTACGCACTATCATCCCGACTTCACACTCCAGTATGGTCATTCCATTCACACCACATATTGCATTACATTCATGGCATATGATATTTTGGGTTACCTGTGTTTCTGTATTTATATGGCTTAGATAAGGTATCTGATATTTAACTCTTTATGACTCCTCATTTATATAGTTGATTTGTTTCGCGTATTCTGATATTATTCTTCCTTTGTATAGTTGACTTGTATTGCGTATTCTGATATTGTTTGACTCATGGACTTGTATTTTCACTTACTCTGATAACATATGATTCATGACCTAGCGCCTATTTCGACATTGTATGATTATGACATTGCATTAAATACTTGGCACGTACCTTGTGCACACACTTACACTACCCTCTAAGCTTTCTATAAGCTTATGCACGATAGATGCGTGCAGGTGATGTTAGGTTACAGCAGTGTTGAGCTTGGAGCGTGCAGTGGTCTTCTGGGGCTTGATTTTTGATTTATGTATTTCCCTTTCAGCATTGTACTCAAATGATTATATTAGTGGATATGTGATAATGATGTTGCCTTTGTGAAATGGGTAATCTTGTGGTTATGCTTATTATGAGTTAAATATTCAAAACAATCCTCCTTATAGGATCCTAGGATCGGAATCTGGCGTCTGGATGTTAAGAGTCGAGAATGGGGTACTACGGAGGTTGTCGGCATCGGATTCGGCGATCGGGATTCCTGTGAATCCGATTTTCGAGTTTGGGGCGTGACAATTTTTTCGGCATGGAATCGCTTTGACCCATTTAGTGACATAGTCTACTGCTAGCAGAATGTATAAATTCCGGGAATGGTCCCATGAAATCGATGTCCCAATAATCAAATGCTTCAATGATCAGAATGGGGTTCAGAGGCATCATATTTCGATGGGAGAATGCTCCCAACGTCTGACAATGCTCACAAGCTTTGTAAAACTCATAAGTGTCCCTGAGCATAGTGGGCTAGTAAAAGTCACACCGTATAATCTTAGTCGTGGTCTTTTTTACAGAAAACTGACCACCACAGGCCTAAGAGTGACAAAAGGAGATGACACTTTGGTATTCATTGTCTAGCACACATCTCCTTAAGATTTCATCTGGGCAATATTTAAACAAATATGGATCATTACAGAAGAACTTATGAGCCTCGGCGAAGAATTTTTTCTTATCTTGCGCAGTCTAATGTGTCAACGTGAAACCTGTGGAAAGATAATTAACAATATCAGCAAACCAAGGTAAATAGGAGACTTTGAACAATTTTTCATCAAAGAACATGTCTTTTATATTTGTCATCTCAAGAGAATCAGTGAGATCAAGGTGGGAAAGATGGTCAGCCACTGCGTTCTTTATTCCCTTTTTATCTTTTATTTCTAAATCAAATTCTTAGAGTAAGAGGATTCATCTAATCAGGCGGGGCTTAGCATCATTCTTAGAAAGAAGATACTTGAGCACCACATGTTCTGTGTAAATAACGATCTTGGATCTGATCAAGTAGGACTTAAATTTGTTCAAAGCAAACACTATGGCTAAGAGTTCTTTTTCTGTAGTCGAGTAGTTCATTTGGGCAGGATTTAGAGCTCTACTTGCATAATGAATAACATAAGGCATCCTTTCTTTTCTCTGGCCTAAAACTACCCCAAGAGTATAGTCGGATGCGTCACACATAAGTCCAAAAGGAAGGCTCTAGTATGGTGGTTGTATGATAGGTGCAATGGTTAACATGCTCTTGATCTTAGTAAAAGCTTCATGGCATTGCTCAGTCCACTCATATGGTGCATCATTTTGAAGTAGATTATATAGAGGACAAGAGAGGTGACTAAAGTCCTTTATGAATCTTCTGTAAAACCCATCATGTCCTATGAAGGATCGCACATCTCTTATGTTCTTGGGTGGAGGTAGGTTAGAGGTAAGATCAATTTTAACCTTATCTACCTCATTTTCCTTGGACGAGATGATGTGTCCAAGGACAATTCCCTTATGAACCATGAAGTGAAGTGACACTTTTCCCAATTCAGTATCAAGTTCTTTTCCTCGCATTGCTTCAGCACCTTTTTCAAAATTTCCAAACATTCATTGAAGGATGGACCAAATACCAAGAAATCGTCCATAAAGACCTATAAATATTGTCCCACCATGTCAAAAAAATACTCAACATGCATCGCTGAAAAGTGGTGGGGGCATTACATAGCCCGAATGGCATCATTCGGTAAGCAAATGTGCCATAAGGACTAAATGTAGTCTTTTCCTGATCTTCAAGGGCTATCTCGATCTAATTATAGCCTGAATAACCGTTGAAGAAGCAATAGTATGAGTGACCAACTAGTCTTTCCAAAATTTGATCGATAAAGGGCGAAAGAAAGTGGTCCTTCCTTGTGACGATATTCAACTTCTTATAGTCAATGCACATTCTCCACTAGTAGTGATCCTAGTTGGCATGAGTTCATTATTGGCATTGGCTACGATGGTGATTCTAGACTTCTTGGGAACCACCTGAGTTGGACTCACCCATTGGCTATCGGATATTGGGTATATGATACCTACATCTAAAAGCTTAAGAACCTCGGCCTTAACTACTTCCTTTATGTTTAGATTTAGTCTACGTTAGGGTTGTCATGAGGTCTTCGCATCATCCTCAAGATGAATGAGGTGAGTAGAAATCAAATGGTCAATTCCCTTATGGTCTATAATCGACCATTCTAGGGCTCCTTTGTGCTCAATGAGAGTAGTGATGAGCATACTCTCTTGTTCTTGCTCAAGGTGGGAAGAAATCACCACCGAGTATGTCTCATCTAGAACTAAATAGACATATTTCAAATCAGAGAGCAAAGATTTTAGGTCAAGCTTCATTGCCTTGAGGTTAGACGGTAAAGGCACTACATCAGTTTAAGGCAATTCTTCGAATTGTGGCCTCCAACGATTAACTTCAAGTACCGTCACGAGATCCAGCATGGTCCCCATCTCCCTAATCATGTCATCATCAAAATTATGGGCTTGGGCCAAGAACGTCTCTAGAGGGTCAGAGGATAAGGTCAGAAGTGTTCTATCTTCCACGAAAGAGTCAATCAGGTTAATATTGTGGGAATCATCTTCATCCTCTAACTGTTTACCTGTGTTGAAAAAGATATTCAGCTCCAATGTCATATTCCTAAAAGACATACTCATGACTCCATTCTTGCAATTAATGATTACGTTTGAAGTAGCAAGGAATGGGCAACCAAGAATGACTGGAATTTAAGTGCTCATGTCTATAATGGGTTGAGTATCCAGGATGATAAAATCTACCAGGTAGTAGAATTTATCAACCTAGACTAACACATCCTCAATTATCCCTCTCGGTACTCAAACTGAGCGATCGGCATGTTGTAATGTGGTCCGAGTGGGTTTTAATTCACCTAGACACAGTTGTTCGTAGACCGAGTATGGGATCAGATTTACGCTCGCTCCTAAATTAAGAAGTGCATGCTCAATGCAGTAATTCCCAATTACACAAGCGACAGTTGGGCTACCAGGATCTTTAAATTTCTGTGGTACTCACTTTTTCAGTTAAAAAGATTTTCTTTTAAATATTTTACTGTCTTTTAGTCGTATACAAGTATTTCAGAAATTTGGTATATGAAGGTATTTGTTTAACCACATCCAGTAGAGGGATGTTGACCTTCACTTGTTTCAGCACCTCTAGAATGTCCTAAGAGTTAGAGAGAGGTTTTGGTGCAACCAACCGTTAGGGAAATAGGGCAATCGGCTTACCTTGAAATTTCGGTTCTAATTCTTGTAGGGCAATGTTAGGTCTTTCATTGTTGTCCTCTTCCGAGTCCTTAGGCATTTCAGCCCTAACCGGAATGGTTTTGTCAATGGTTCTCCCACTCCTGAGAGTGGTGATAGATTTAGGTTGCTCCATCTGATTTAAAGAACTCGGGTTGTGTATCGCCCGGGATTTCGAGGGTCGAGCAAAGCTCCACTCCTGAGATCCAACGCATCACTTATGCAACATGGATAATGATGTTTAGATGTCGTTTATATCAATGCATTAAACATGAGTGGGATTATACTAAACATCATATCATACTCCAGATATAATTTACTCAAGAAAGCAGAAGAATGAAATATATATATATATATATATATATATATATATAAACAAGCAAGTGTTCTACGACCGCTGGAGTATGATCATATAACTGGGATGAAATTTATACATGTATTGGTTCAAACTAAACAAAATATCAAAATGTGGAGTATCTAGCTAATCCATGTATCCCTGTAATCCCATTGAAGCAGCACGAGGTCTACATAGACTTGCTAGAGAGCTGGACATAGGAGAACTCTTCCTCCTCATCTACGAAGTCCAACTCCGCTACGTATACAACCTCATCACCCTACATCTATAACAAAGTCTGGTTGGTGTTTTAAAACACCGTCCCAGAGTTGGAGTGAGTCAGTGGTACTATAAGGCAAAGGTTAACATGTTATCAATTCAATCAAGCAGTAATGATAAAGCAATACGACAAGCATTTCCTAACTTCTCTTATTAATGCAGGGGTGATATGCAGTAATGATGCATGCCGTTGCACGAAGCTCTCTCAAAAGCGATTCCGTCAACCATTCGCACATGACAAACTCCCTAAACATGCAGCTTCCTTGCCAAAGCACATGCAATGCGGTGCATGGTCATGTTAGTCAAGTACTTAATTAGGCTTATTCACACAACATATTTGGGAAGCTAAGGTACCTCCCTTTATATCATTTATCTAAACCGAAGGATCCATCTAGGGTCGTCAATCCAAGTTAACCACATACGATAGGCAAGTTGTAGGACATCACCCCTAATGAAAAGTAGTGGATAGGCAAATTCAAGAGTTTATACTTGAGGTCACTACGGGGAGTCTCGTCACCTCAGTGTAGGTCGACAACTTGAATACGGTGTCCCATACCACCATATTCGGCTTATAAGTTGGGTTGCTCACTAGTCATTACGTGGAAGCTCGTCACCCCAGCGTAGGCCGACAGCTCGACCACAGTGTCCCATACCACTATGCCTGGCTCATGAGTCTTAGCGGATCATGGTACCATGGTTGAAACGGGCCTTAACATTGGTAAGTGATACCTTAGATTCAAGCAGCGATGTCCATACATGGTAAACACACAATATGTCAATTGGTTTATTAGACAAGTTCTATTAGTACAAGCGCATGCCGAATTAATCAACATGGAGCGCGTAAGCACTCCCCATGGCCTAACCATTGTCGACAATCGTCGTACGACCCGGATTCACTGAACATATCAAATGTGGCGAGACTAATTCGGTCACTCAACGGGAATCATTACCGATTGCCTGGACTACGTTGCAGTCCCAATCTTACTTAGATGTAGCATGTAAATACATGTGAAAATCATATCAACATTTGACAAGCAATTCAAATCAATATCTCATTTGAGCATTTCATCAAACATATTGAACATGTTACCAAACATTGCATTTCATCCATACATCGCGTAGTCGAAATTAAGATTTCATGAAGGAAACTATACATATGGATAAGGTAATTGAGAATCTTATCTCAATACCCTTATTAAATACATTTCATCAACAATTTCTTATTCAGACATTTTATCAAACACTTAGACTACACATTACTAAATACATAGGCTAGATTAGTTACTGCAGGAACTATAGCAATTCATTACACAAAGAGATCGTTATATATATGACAAGCATGAATCCTAGATTTGTAGTCATGACAAGCAAAAATCACAATTTCATATTCATTCAGACATTTCAATGAACACATGGAATGCATCTTATATCAACATAGTTCACACGTGTATAATTGATCAAAAACATCATAACTAAGATCATATGGCAGTAATTAAGTCAGACATAAATCATTGCTGACATTGAAAGCCTTGAAAACCATAACGTAAATGTTTATAGTCCGCACTTTTCATCGGAATACTCCATTCGGATGTGGTTTGAATCCTACGTTCTCGAAAACTGAACAACGGGAACCTAAGTAATGAAATAGGCTAGCTATTTCGTTGATTACTCTATTTGAATCCCTAAATCAAGATTAGGGTTAGGATTTCTTACCAAAATCATAGTTGGAATGGTTCGTGTAGCGATGGTGGGGAGGTGAAACAGCACGTGGAGTTGTGGGAAAGAATCCCAGTAACGACCTCCCTATTTCTCTCTTCTCTCCTCAATCTTTTCTCTTCTTTTCTCTCTTCTCTCTCCTAGGGTTGGAGAATTTCGTATGGAATGGAAATGGGGTGGTTTAAGGGCTTTATATAGGCTCAGAATTAGTGTAAATGGCCCCAAGGCCGTGGTATACTTAAATTATAACCAAAGGGTGTCTGTTTCGGGCAAACAGGGTTCATCTAGAGGTCTATTACTCACTTGCGGTGTAGGGTAAGTTTCCTGACAATGGATCTATGCCAGGATGTGATTTCGGCATGATTGGATAGGTCGATCGACCATGAAGGACCTGTATCAGATCAATGGTCATTGTCACTCGATCAGGGCCACAAGTATACAGATATGTGTAGGAAAATTTCCCTGATCCATGGGTGAAGTTTGGTCAGAAACTGACAGTCCAAAATATTCAATGAGGTGTGTACTGGCGGTGCGGCCTCATCATGGGTGGGTTCCACGTAGGGCCTATGTGCAGAGAAATTTCCTTGATCCATGGGTGGGTTCCACGTAGGGCCCATGTGCAGGGAAATTTCCTTGATCCATGGGTGGGTTCCACGTAGGGCCCATGTGCAGGGAAATTTCCTTGATCCATGGGTGGGTTCCACGTAGGACCCACCATAACATTAGACATATAATATATTAATATTATATTATAAAATAACATGCAGCTTTGCTGTCTTTTAAGAGAAGCAGAGGTGGGTCCCACGTAGGGCCCACCACAGCATATGCGTATATATATATGTGATATAATACATTAATATTATATTACATACAAAAAAACATGCAACTCTTGCTACTTTAAAGAGAAGCAGAGGTGGGTCTTACGTAGGGCTCACCCTCATGTATATATATATATAATATATAAGATATAATATATATAATATAATAATATATTTATTATAACAATGTAACGTCCAGTCCCTTGGACGGCCTGGACAGTCACATACATCAAGGAGGGCCCAACACATGGGGTGGGTCTCACTATCCATGGACGGTGGACACAACACATACATGATGGTGTGGCCCACCCCAATGGATGAATGGCGTGGATGGGTCCCATGGACCCCATTGCTGGCTCACACTTCACCGTCAGTCACACTTCACTGTTACCCACCACCCACCGTCAGTACACACCTCACTGTCAATCCACACTTCACTGCTGGCCACACCCACCTCCAGTACACACCTCACTGTTAGTCCATACTTCACTGCTGGCCACGTCCAGCATCCCTGGACGTTGGACAGTTTGGATACAACACAGGCATCATGGTGCGTCCCACATGGACATGGCCCACCAGATTTGTATCAATCTGATATTTATGTTTCTCCTACATCCAGGCCCACCCGAAGACGGTCAGCAAGGTGGGCCCTACGGATGGGACGACGTGGATCATATATCACAGTGGGGTCCATAATACATGACAAAGAGAGAGAAAGAGAAAGAGAGAGAGAGAGAGATTTTGGCAGTGATGGAGAGGCCCCGCCACTATAGGCTGTCATGAAGCCCGTTGGTGCGGCCCAAATAATACGGCCCATTGTGAAGTATTCGAGGTCCATTGTGATGTATTCGAGGCCCATGGGCGAAGCCCATTATGATATATTTAAGGCCTAGGTGCAAGGCCCACCTGTTGTGTATTCGAGGCTCGATGTGATGTACATTAGCCCATATGACGAGGCCTATGTGACGTAAATGAGGCCCATCGTGATTGTACGTAAGGCCATGGGCTCACTATATGTTTGGCCCTATGTAGGTCACTCCTTGGGAGCAATGTTGGTTAGATGTCCACATTGATGGGCAATGATGGTTGGATGTCCACATTGTGACCTTCCCTTGGGCCTTGTAAGGCCCATTCTCATCATTCCCTTAGTGGGTTAACCCAAATAAGTGGGCCCCATTCACCGTAGATGAATGACTCCATGCTATCGGATTTGATATAACCATGGCCAAGGGTCAAACTTTATATTATGGTTGATCGACTGTTCATCTATGGACCCTGCCTTGTTTATAGGCCGATTCCGATTGTCGAGGCCGATTTTGATTGCCGAGACCGATTGTCAAGACCTATGTGATGTAAATACGGCCCGTATTTAAGGCCCATTGTGATGTGTATTCAGCCCGTGCTTAAGGCCCAATGTGATGTATATGAGGCCTATATGATGAGGCCCATTATGATGCAATTGAGGGCTAGGCGATGGAGCCCATTGCGACGTATGATAGGCCCTTGTGAAAGGCCCATTATGATGTGTATTAAGCTCTTGAGTGAGGCCCATGGTGTTGTATATCAGGCCCTTTGTGAGGCCATGGGTCCACTATATGTTACGCTCTATGTGGGCCACCCCTTGGGGGCAATGTTGGTTAAATGTCTACATTATTAAGGCGGATTATCGAGATCGATTGTTAATGCTGGTTATTGATACCGATTATGAGTATGTAACAGCATAGCATCATGATACATGCCCATACGCATCATCTTCATGTTTGATATGAGATATAGTTGACCGTTGCATATGCCATGGGGCAGGTTGTTCATGGAACTCCCTGATGAGCAGAGTTACCCCACATGAATGCACGGTATGCGTAGGATTGATACATGATTGGACTATGTGACTCATGCATCTCGCATTATGTGATTATGATTACCGTACACCCTAGCTACATTAGGGCTATAACCTCCACATGCATATGGTGGATGGCCAGATGGGACATCAAAAATCTGTTCTACATGGGGTGCTATAGATATCTTTGGGTGAAAGTTCCGAAACCTTCTTAGTTCCAGAGGTTGCTCTAATGTCTAGACCGGGTGGATGCATGAGCGCATGAGGGCCGTATACCGTTAGGCCGCGTCTCCCACTGTATCGTGGTCTATTAGAAGGGGGTATGACCTTACCTGTTCGAGAGGAGGGGGCAATGCTAGGCTGAGTCTGACCAGCTCAAGGAATGGGTCCATTATCAACAAGCTAGGCCCGATATTGGCAGCAGATAGTGAGGTCTCTTTCACTCACCTTGTTACGCGCGATGGGGCAGCAATCTGGTTAGGAGTGTAATAGACCTCGGTGATTTTTAGAGAGGAACTGTACTGATATGTGGACTTATTAAGTAAGAGTTGTATACTCATGCATTCATTTCATTCACTATCCACTCAACCTGGTGGTGCACAACTAATTGTTGTGTACCTTCTCATGGTCAGGATTTCGGTTGGGCGCGTGACTGACTTGAGACCAAGAGTTTACCACATTGAGTCTATGTATCCAAATTTAGGTATAGGACTAGTTTGGATAGAGTCCCTTGTGATGGACCCCGTAGCCTGCGATACTACGTACTATCATCCTGACTTCACTCCAGCTTGGTCATTTCATTCGCACTGCATATTGCATTGCATCCGCAGCATTTAGCATTTTGGGTTACTATATTTCTGCATTTATATGACCTAGATAAGGTTAATGATATTAGTAGCTCTTTTGAATTGCATATTGTATTGCATCCTCGATATCTGATATCTGGTTCATTATGTTTCCGCATTACATAGCCGATTTACATTACTTTCTCAGTATATGACATTGGCTTGCTTTGTCTTTTCATCACATATCCTGGATGAGGTTGATGATAATTTTTTAGACTTACAGTATTTCCGCTTACTCTGATATCATATGATTCATGCCAGTAATTCTGATATTGTATGATTAAGGCATTGTATTGGATACTTAGCACTTATCTTGTGCATACACTTATACCACCCTCTAAGCTTTCTATGAGCTTATGCACAATAGATGCGTGCAGGTGACAATAGGACGCAGTCGAGCTGGGACAGGACTTGACCAGTCTTGGAGGCCACTCGACCAGTCGAGAAGGTCCTTATGATTGTACTCAAATGATTATATTAGTGGATATGTGGTGATGATGTTGTTCTTATGATTTAGGTATACTTGTGGTTATGCTTCTTATGAGACAGATTCATGTTGAAAATCCTCTTTGTAGGATCCCAGGATCGGAACCTGACATATGGGGGCTGGGAGCCGAGAATGGGGTACTACGGAAGCTGTCGGCACCGGATTTGGCGATCGGGATTCTTGTGAATCTGATTTCCGAGTTTGGGGCAAGACAAGGCCAGTCAAGGTGGGTACCCACATAACTTGCTGATGAATATGCAGTTAGTGTGAGGTACTCCAGCCAATTGCTTTCCACCATCCAATCATTGGACGGTGAGGACATAGTACTTTCATCATGGTAAGCCCCACACCCCATACGTGTACAACGTGCAGGATGGGTCCCACCCACTGGCAAAATAGGCAAACGGAGTGGATATAAAATAAATGCAGTGAGGTGTGCCATGTCCAGACCTTGGACGGTCATGATTCTACACATGCATCAGGTGGGTCCCACCGTCCATGTGTGGATGATGGATGGCAGGGATGAATCCAGCTATTAGAGGTGGGTTCACACGTGTGGGACTCACCGGTTTCATGCATATATACAATTGTATATTGTAATATAATATTATTTACTATTATAAAACTGTTTTATACATACATGTATTGTTTTGTTTTGTTTTTTTTTTTTTGAAATTTCTAGGGCCAGTCGTCCATTGATGGACGGCCCAGACACATCGTCCATAGATGGACGACCCAGGGGTAGCATCCACAAATGGATGGCCTGATCTTTGTGTCGCCCACCAGTTTTCATCGGCCCATCTGGAATTTACCTGGGGTGTGGCCCTCTTGGATTTCTTTTCTTTTTGGTGAGGCCCACCTGCAATTTGGTGAGGCCCAACACATTTCTGTAAGTGCTATGGTTTCTAGCTCCTATAATTGTCAAATTTGGTAGTGTCAAAACCTCTCTTGGAATCTGTCTTGTGTAGCTCTTTTACATCATGATGACTTTGCATCACTCAAGAACAAAGGTCTTTACTTCAAGAAAGGCAAGATTACATGGTCTTGTTCAAGTACACCATCAAGTGAGTGTTCGATGTTCAAGATTCATAATTCAAGCTCCAAGTCAAGACAAAGTCTCTGTACTTTGAACCTCAAGCTCAAGATTCAAGATATTTCAAGTTTAAGCTTCATCCTTTAATAAGATCTCAACCTTCGTGAACATCAAAGAATGACTATTAACTGAAGAAAAAGAGATGTTAATGTTCATACATCATGGTTAAGGTATGAATGACCTTAGATTGACCTTAGGGTAGGTCATTTTGAATACATAATTCAATTATATCATTTTATAAGTGAATAGACTATTTCTCGACTAGTCCTGGACTCTATAGGACTAGTCCTAGCACTAGCTTGACAAGTCCAAGAAATTTCACAACTAGTCCTAAGTTTGTTGCAGATTTTCAGAATTTTTTTGTTTAGCCCAACCAGTCCTGGAGACTGCTCAACCGGTCGTGTGAACAATGCTTGACTCATTCACGACTAGTCCAGCAGCTACGACTTAAAGTCCAGCAACTATTCCAGGTTCCACACGACCAGTCGTGGAGGCCCCTTGACCAGTAGTGGAGAGCCTATGACCAGTCGTGGAACGACTTTATCTTTTCGCGCTCAAAATTTCAAAAATTTATTGGTCCTACGACCAGTCGTGGTGTCCACAGGACCAGTCATGAACGTGATTCCTTCACCTATAAATAGAACAAGATTTTCAGAGTATGGTATTCAATTCAAGCTAAATCAATATGACACTCTAAGAGATAAGTTTGTAAACTTCTTAAGCTATATTGTGCATATTTAATATTCTCTTTTATTAGCTTTGTTATATTTGATTTTGTATTCTATATTCCAATCTATCTGAAAGAGGGATTAAAGTATTCCCACTTCTTGGAATCAAAATCAAATAGAGCTAGCCCAACTTGATTTAATTTAAAATCAATTTAAAACCTAGAACTGTTTCATAGCTGAGTGTGGACATTGAACTTCTACTCCGACTTGGTTCTTCTGGGTTGCAACAAAAGGAGAATATCTAGGTATTTTACAGTTTTGTAATTTCCTTTGTTTTGGTTTCTTTGATATTAAGCCTGAAAAAATCTCTCAGTTTTGGTTATCTGAGGTGATCCAGAAAACTCAAAGTGTGGGGTTTTTTGAATTGTGTAAGCCCACTTGAAAGAAACGATTGTGAAGGTTTTAGGTGAAGCTGGAAAAACTTATTTTCATAGTGAATGCTAATATCTATTATGAGAGGATATTAGGAGTGGAGTAGCTGTGTGGCTATTGTTTAACAGTTAGTGTACACACAGGCGAACCACTATAATTTTCTGCGTTTTGTGGTTTTGTGGTTTCCTTTCTTTTTTCTTTTTGGTTCAAGATTGTGGGATGTATTTGTGGATGTGAATGTTATAATCTTTACATTTCAGCATTGTGGGGAATGTTATAATAGCTTAGATTTCCTTTCTTGCTATTTCCTTTTTATTCCTCTTCAGTTTGAGTTTTTGATACATAAATCGTTCTAGTAAGGTTGTCCTACCATAAACCCTTAGTTTTTATGGTGAAAGGTTGTCCTTAGAACAACATTTGTATCAACCTCTCAATACTAGAATTTTGAGGTTGTTGCTTCCTTTGATTATTTATAATTCATTTGGCTATCTTATTATTTTATTCCGCTATTAATTTTTAATTTGGCATTGTCCTATTCACCCCCCCCCCCCCCCCCCCCCCCCTCTAGGACATATAGCTCGGCCTTTTTAAGTGCAACCCCCTACAACTGATGTGAAAATAGCCTCTGTTGTAGGCTATTTTAGAGGCCATTCCCGACCCTGTTTTTCAACCCACATCAGTGCTCAACCAGAGGCATGGTGGCTGCTACATTCATTGTTAAAGAATGGCCCGAAATAGGGTCGTTTTCACCTTCATTTTCGGACCGATATCAGCCCATGTTGTAGCTCAATAGAGCTCGTGTTGTGAGCTGTTCCTGGACTGGGTTTCAACCACTAGCTGGGGCCACTCATATACCATAGTTTGGCCCTAAGTAAGGCCTGATCTTAGTCTATATTTAGCCCCCAAGTAGAGCCTGAACTCAGGCCACGTTCAGCTCCAAAACAGGGGCTGAACATAGTCCGTGTTTAGCTTTAAAACAGCTGGGCTTTTTTGGCCCTAAATGCAGCATGTAGCAGGTCCTATATCTATACAGACTGAAGGGGTTAATAGATAGGGAGGAAAGAAGAAAAGGGACTGAAGTTTACGGGCTGATTACCCGGCTGACCTAATGTCTGCACACCTATTCTTCCCTTCTTCTTTCTCTCTTTTCCTCACTTAAGTGGTGCTGCTATGGTCCCACACTGACTCAACTCGGTCCAGTTTTCACAGACTGAGTTGGGGTAGTGTGCTCTGAGCTCACTAAAGATGCACTCCTTCCCTTTGCTTTCTCCCTCTTTTCTCTCCCTCTGTTTTTTCTCCTCTCTTCTTTCCTCCTTTCCTTTCTTTCAGTGAGGAAGTTGAATGGCAGCAATGCTCAATTTATAGGCAAGGCAAAGCAGCCACCGATGGCTATGCCAGCTCCATTCAAACCATAAATGGAAAAGCCTCAGTTCCTACGTTAAGGCTCTTTCTAGCCATTTTTGGCAATGACGAGACCCTCCCCTAGCTGGTTCATGGAAGGTCTAGGTCCACTAGTTAATGGAAGGTTTGGCTTGCAAGAGAAGCCATCCGATTGTCATCTCCTTTAGATCTCAGCCGTTCGTGAAGGGAATGGACAGTCCAAACCCATCTCACTCATTCCTCTGCATGGGCCCAAACCCCTATACAGTTTCGATTAGGGGACCCACGTGAGTGAAATGGACGGTTTGTATCATCCGGGAAGTGGCCAGGGTGGCCCACTTTGGGGTTTGAAAATCCTTGGTTTCAAATGTTTGAAAATGGCGGGAATCTGATTACTTTGTAAGATAGGTTCGGTCAAAGCTTGTTTGACTGACTCACCTTATCCAGTGCACATCATGCATATTATTGGTGAGGTGTACACACATTGTGCATGGCCTTGTAGGCGATGGTGGTGGCCCATCTACACCATTTAATTGCTTCATGGGTCCCTCCTAGTCGTCTTGGTCCACTTTGGGCTGATGATGAGGCCCGGGTGGACTATTACACACCTCTCGGGGCTGTATTTGGCCCATATAATGCGATCTAATGGTCAGATGGGTACGAGGTTTTGTTTCAACGATGGAACAGACATTCAAGGGGTTCCAAGTGCCTGGTTAGCCATAATTTATTATGCGAAGGTGGCTAGTGGATGCACGGTGTCATTGTGACTTAAAATTTTTTATTCATAACCTTGCTTTAATCTAAGGATTTTATGAGTTTTATCTTCCGGCTGGTGTTGGGTTCGACTTGGCTCCTTTAGTTCTTGGTGGTTGGTTTTATCATTGAACGGGAGTCCCAACCTACTCGTGCAAAGTTTAAGTTGTTTTGTTTAATCATCTTTAATCCCTATAACCGAGGTCCTCAGGGGTAACACCCGTGTACTAGAGATACGGAGTGTTACATAAATCCATGGGTTAATTTAGTGAGTACTTAATTAATTTTTACCTAAACTTCTACAGAATACGGTCGTAGGGATTTCTACTTGAGGTGGTTCTTAAGTCTTTGTATGAATTTTTTTGAGACGTTATAGGTTGCTAACTTCATATTGTGGTTTTGGATTGGGAAGAGGTTAAGCAGCAAGGCTCCCTTATTCCCAATCATATTCTTTGTGTCAAGCCCTTGTATGGCCTTTGTAAGGTCTTGGAAGGCTTGTAGCATCCCCTGATTGAAAAGCTCTTGGTGTTGAAGATGTTTTAGAACTAGATCCTCTTGAGGTTTCCCTTGATTTGGAATTTGATTCAAGAAACCTTGAGGGGTAGCAATTTGTCCATTCCTCCAACTGAAGTTTGGATGATTTCTCCAACTAGGATTGTATGTATTGGAGGTAGGTCCATTGAAAGGTCTTTGGTAATTATTTGCAGCATTGGATTGGTTAATCAACACCTCTTAAAAGGTAGGTATTGTTGGACAATTTTCAGTTGTATAAACATTGCAAGCGCAAATATCGCAAACAGTTTCCTTAACCTTATCCTTCTTTAGTTCCATGGCCTCAAATTTCCTTATGAGATTAGACACTTTAGCATTGATATCATCATCCTCTTTCAGAAGGTATAATCCGCCCCTCTCCTTTGATTGAGTGAGCCTAGAAGTGGTGCTTGATTTTGGCGGGGTGTCCCATGATTGTGCGTTTTCAACAAGCTTGTCTAAGTAATCCCACACATCATCGACATTTTTATTCATGAATTCTCCATTGCACATTGTCTCGACCAATTGGCGCATGGAAGATGTCAGACCATCATAGACAAAGTGTGTAATGCGCCACATTTCAAAACCGTGTTGTGGGCATGAACTGACAAGATCCTTGAACTGCTCCCAACATTGGAAGAATGTTTCATCCTCCTTTTGGGTAAAGTTCATGATTGACTTTTTGAGGGTGTTCATTTTATGATGTGAAAAAAATTTCTTTATGAACTCCCTTATCATGTCATTCTATGTGCCAATAGATCGGGGACGTAGTGAATGCAACCACATCTTAGCTTTCTCTTTCAAAGAAAAGGGAAACAATTTCAGTCTGACCGTGTCCTCAGACATGTTAGGAAAATATAAAGTGGCTATAATCTCGTCAAACTCTTTCAAGTGTAGATTTGGACTTTTAGATTTAAGTGCATAGAATTTTGGAAGGAGTTGGTTCACCCCTAGCTTAATATCCATATGTCCCATATTTTCTGGAAAAACCATGCATGAGGGCATGCTCACCCCCGCCGGTTGTAAATAGTCTCATAAAGTACGAGGCAGGGGTGCTTGATGCACCTCATTCTCATCCTAAACTTCCTCAACCTGAGGTTGAGGTTGTCTTCCTAGTTGATTGACCAATTGATTGACAGCCATCACTTCAATTGACTCTGAGGATCTCGAGTGGTGTCTAATCCTGTGATGGATAGATAACCCCTCAATCAATCCTCCTTCACTCAAAAGACGTCGAGTGTTTTCATGGACCCACTTGGGCATGAAACACTCTCAGCCTTCAATTTCAGATTCCAACCTAAACCTAAAAGAAAGAAGGGAAATAGAAATCTAGAAAGAGAAAGAGAAAGGGAATTAGAAGGAAGTTACCAAATTAGAAGTTCCTAAATTAAGATCTTGCAGAACAAAACAAAACAAATCAGTTTCTAAAAACAGAAATTCTAAAATTAGAAAGTTTCTAAAAACATAAATAGAAAGATGAGTTAGTTTCTTAAATAAAAAATAATCCTAGAATTAGAAAGTTTTTAAACTAAAATTAGAAAGCAGATCTAAGAAAAATAGAAAAGGAAAGTTTCTATAAAAATTAGTTTCTAAAAACAAATTAGGAAAGTTTATAAACCTAGAAATAGAAAGCTAAGTTAGTTTCTAAAATAATTTAGAAAACCCTAATCCTAAAAATAGAAAATAAAAAAACCCTAATCTTAAACTAATTCTAAAAAAAGTTAATCTCAGAAAAATGCAACCGTTAATCCCTGACAACAGCGCCAAAAACTTGTTCACAACCCCAAGTGTAGGGTCACGATGCAGTAATAATCTTGGTGAGATCGAGGTCGAATCCATAGGGACTAATCTCGTGAATATTCTGAAAGCAACTAGAAGAAGAACTAGAAAAAGATGAAAACCTAAATCTGGAAGTATGGAGAGTAATTATGAGAGATTTAATGAAAAACTCAAGTGAAATTGCAGTAATGACCGCTTTAGTTGAAGTAGGAATATGCCAATATGTCTTAGAGGGGGGTGAATAGGACTTTTATATAATTTTATAACAATTTAAAATCCTATCACATTAATCATAACAGTAAGCATATATTAGGATTACTCAAAAGTAACTCAACTAGCTTCCAAGCCCGGTAGAGGATTCAATCACAAACTATTAGAGAAATGAACAATGTACAAATTAGTTTATGATGGACATGACTGTGTGTGTGTGAGGCGTGATCTCAAATAATCAAATATAAAAATGCTTAAGGAAATCACATAAGTAATGGAAGACAATAGCAATATCAAACATAGTCATTTTTATAGCGGTTCGACTTCTTGTCTACTCCACTCCTGGCAACCGCACTCAACCCTTGAGTGTACCATATTTCACTAAGGAGGTTTCATACGGTTCACCTCAAACCCAAGGTTTTAAATCAAATTCACCTTTAACCAGTACAACCTGCACCTAGGCTGACAATTTATGCTCCCACGAGCAAGGGTCAACACATAACACCTGATTTTAAGTACACTGGCCAAGGATCCACACAAGGAACCTCTCACGAGCAAGGGTCAACACAAAGCACCCACTTTTAGGCACACTGGCCAAGGGCCTCCTACAAGGCCCTAAATGTTTATGCTCTCCACAGAGCAAGGGTCAACACAAAGTACCCACTACGTACACTCCTGCCGGAAGCCTCCTAGAGGACTTGCATGGGGTGAGAAACACCTTAGACCTTATCCTACAAAGGAATGATCACAAGGGTCCTCTGGACTCTATTGACTTACAGATAAGTCGATGAACCTCATTCAGCGCGTTGTCGAAGATTTCCTCCTTTGTTGATGAAGAATCTTTTATTTCCTTAAACCGCAACTCAGAAGATGTACCAATACATGGTGATAGGTTGGGTCAAGGTTGTAATGGAATCCTACTCTATTGAAAGTTTTCCTATAAGGGAAATAGAGCAATTCCAATCATTTATGCATTCAAGGCATCCCAACTTAATGCTTTGCCATTAAGATGGTAGCTGGAGGATTCTTGAATGTAGAAGTTCATTCCCCAATCCACTCTATTGAATGAGGGTGGATTGGAGGATGAACTTTCATGAGAGAAAGGGCTTTGGGTATATGATCTAAGGTTAAACACTCAAAAGCACTCTCTTCTTTCTCTACAAGCAACTAAAGACAGGCTCTCTATATATAGGCAAAAGGTTCTAATGGATATAAAATGGTCACATTTATGACAGAGTTCGATATCATCGAGCAGGGTCGATATCATCAAGTGTATACTCTCGATTGCATCGACTAGCCGCTCGATGAGATAAACTCAAATGTCAAATGCTTTTGAAACGTTTTGCCAGTTGGTCAAGGGAATCGAACCTGCGTCGATGTCATCGGATTTTGAACTCCAATTTCATCAACAGAAGGATCGATTCCTCGACATTTTAAAATGAGAGAGACTTTCCTTTAAAATATTTTAGGACAAGGATATGATCGAGGTACACTCGATATCATCAGAATTTGAATGTCGATGATATCGGTAGTCGCGTAGATGCATCAATAAATCCCAAGGATTTTCTAGTTAACCTTGCTGGACGATTTATGTCCATTCTTGATGCAATCGATCCAAACTCGATATCATCGATATTTGAAATCGATTCTATCGAGTGACCCTCGATCCAAGATTAAAACCACCTGAAGATATTGCTGGTTGGCTGTGTGTCTAAGACCGATATCATCGAAGTCCTTCCGATATCATCGATATTTGAATTCTGAGGATATCTCGCACCGAGTTGGAAAAATACGAAAACAGCCTCAAATTTACGCAGTCTGTGTGCTGTCCGCGTAACCTTAAATGAGTTGAGGAAATCCTTTGACTAGTCGAGGGCACCTTCGATTGGTCGAGGGTTTCCTTCAACTGGTTGAGGATGACTAGAATTTACAGAATTTAATCACTGGAGTTTAAGTCGAGGAATCTTCGACTGGTCGAGCAGGAGCTTTCGATTGGTCAAGGATAGGCCTAGACTAGTCGAAGGATGCAGATTTTTAGGGTTCCTTTTCTTCACTTCAAGTCTTCAATGCTCTTCATTCCTCACTTGATTTTCTTAAATCTTTGGCATGTGAATTCTTCATTCTTGGTCTCATAAGATCCATCCTTGGCTTTGGTGATTCTTGAGTATTAAATCCATGCTTTTAGCACCTTTTCAATCCAAGCTCTTAAATTCACCATGCAACATAAACATGATTAAAATAGAACATTAAACATTATCAGGTTCATAAAACCAAGTAATAAATGGGGGATAATATGTAATATTTTACCCTCAACAACCATCTTCCTGTTGTTTTACTTATAAACCAAGAAGTAATTCAATTCTCCAACCAAACTCATTTCAAACTTAGATTTCATCAGATCTACAAACTCAATGGACAAGTTAGTGCTTGTAGATCCATAAATAATATCATCAACGTAGATTTGTACAATCAATATATGTTTATTATATTTTTTGACAAATAATGTTTTATTAACGCTTCCTATGATAAAGTTGTGATTAAGTAAGAATTTAGTTAACTTTTTATACCATGTCCTAGGAGCTTGTTTTAAATCATAAAGTGCCTTTTTAAGATGATATAAATGATCTGAAAATTTAGGGTCTTCAAAACCCGTAGGTTGTTCAACATATACTTCTTTATGTAAATCACCATTTAAAAATACACTTTTAACATCCATTTTATATATTTTGATTTTTTTATAACAAGCAATAGAAATAAATAATCTAATGGATTCAAGACGCGCAACTGGTGCGAAGGTTTCATCATAGTCAATTCCTTCTATCTGGGTGTAGCCTTGTACAACTAGTCTGTCACGCCCCAAACTCAAAAATCGGGCTCACAAAATTTTCGATCACCGAATCCAGTGCCGACAGCCTCCGTAGTACCCCATTCTCGGCTCCCAGCGCGCATACACCAGGTTCCGATCCTGGGATCCTACAAGGAGGATTTTTCAACGTACATTTTTCTCATAAGAAGCATAACCACAAGTTTACCCAAATCACAAAGGCAACATCATCATCTCATATCCACTAATATAATCATTTAAATACAATGTTGAAAGGAAAATACATATATCGAAAATCAAAGCTCCAGAGGTCCGCTGCATGCTCCAAGCTCAACGCTGCTACAACCTAACGCCACCTGCATGCATCTATCATGCATAAGCTTATAGAAAGCTTAGTGGGTGGTGAAAGTGTGTGCATAAGGTAAGTACCAAATAAGCAATATCAGAGTAATCAGAGTAAGCTAAAATACTAATAAGTCCATAAATCATACAATATCAGAATTACTGGCAAAATCCTAAATCATATGATATCAGAGTAATGCAAAAATATGCTGATAGGCCCATAAATAGCATCAGCCTTATCCAGGCTATATGATGCAAAAATATAATAAAAATAATATCATATAATGATGAAGTAATGTAGATTAGCTATGCAATACGGGGATAATAAGCCAAATATCAGATGCTGATGATGCAATGTAATATGCGGTGCGAATGAAATGACCAAGCTGTAGTGAAGTCGGGATGATAGTACGTACTATCGCAGGCTTTGGGGTCCATCACAAGAGACTTCTATCCAAACAAGTCCCATACTTAAATTTGGATAGCCAGACTCAATGTAGTAGACTTCTGATCTCAGGTTAGTCACACGCCCAACCGAAATCCTGGCCATGAGAAGGTACATAATAATTAGTTACGCACCACCAGCCCGAGTTGATAGTGAATGAATGAATGAATGAGTATGCAACTCCTACTGGATAAGTCCACATATTAGTATGGTTCCTCTCTGGGATCATTACCGGGGTCTAGTACACTCTACATGCAAATCAATGCCTAATGACGTGTGACCATGCAAGTGGAAGAGACCTCACTATCCGTCTGGCTAATAATCAGCCAATATCTACCTGGGACGTCGATAGCGGACCCATTCACGAGCCGATCAAACTCAGCCTAGCTATGCCCCTTACGCTCAGGCGGGTAAGGCCACACCCCCTCCCAACTGCACGACACAGTGGCAGACGTGGCCTCCTGGTATTCGACACTCGGGCACTCATGTATCCACTCGGTCTTGACGTTGGGGCGTCTCTTGGCCTCGGAGGTTTAGGGACTTTCACCTACAGACATTCAAAGTGCCTAGATGCTTGAACCAAATATTTTCAACGTCCCATCTGGCTATTCACGACATGCTTGTGGAGGTCACAGCCCTGATGTCGCTGGGGCATACAGGAATCACACTCACACAATGCAACATGCATGAGTCATGTAGTCCAATCATGTGGGATAACTCCACCTATCAGGGACTCTCATAAACCATTTGTACTATGGCATATACAAGGGTCAATCACATCTCACAATAAACATGTAGATGATGCGTAAGGGCATGTATCATGATGCTATGTTATCACATACTCATAATCGGTATAAAAAAACTGGCATCAGCAATCGGCCTCGACAATGTGGACATTTAAACAACATTGCCCCCAAGGATTGGCCCACATAGAGCCTAACATATAGTGGACCCATGGCCTCATACAAGGTCCAAATATACAACACCATGGGCCTCACTCAAGAGCTTAATACACATCATGATGGGCCTTTCACATGGGCTTAACATACATCACAACGGGCTCCATCGCCTGGCCCTCAAATGCATCACAATGGGCCTCATCACATAGGCCTCATATACATCATATTAGGCCTTAAACACAGGCTGCATATACATCATATAGGTCTCGACAATCGACCTCGGCAATTAAAATCTACCTCAACAAACAAAATTGACCTCAACAATTAGAATCGATAATCGGAATCAGCCTCGATAACCGGAATCGGCTTATACAATCGACCTCGACAATCAGAATCAGCCTCGATACTCAGCCTCGATAATCGAAATTGGTCTATACAATTGGCCTCAAGAATCAGAATTGACCTCGATACTCGGCCTCGATAATCGAAATCAACCTATATAATTGGCCTCGACAAATCAGAATCGGCCCCGATACTTAGCCTCGACAATCAAAATTGGCCTCGACAAATCAGAATCGACCTTGATACTCAGCCTCGACAATTGAAATCGCCTATACAATTGGCCTTGACAATCTGAATTGGCGTATACAGTTGGCATCGATAATCGAAATCAGCCTTGATACTCAGCCTCGACAATCAGAGTTGGCCTATACAATCGGCCTCAACAATCGGAATCGGCCTCAACAATCAGAATTGGCCTATACAATCGGCCTTGACAAATCAGAATCGGACTTGATACTTGGCCTCGACAATCAGAATCGGCATATACAATCGGCCACGACATGTCAGAATCGACCTCGATACTCGGCCTTGACAATCAGAATCGGTCTATACAATCGGCCTCAATAAATCAGAATCGGCCTTGATACTCAGCCTCGACAATCAGAATCGGCCTATATAATCGGCCTCGACAATTCGGCATATAAATAAGGAGGGGTCCATCGATGAACAGCCGATCAACCATAATATAAAGATTGGCCCTCGGTCGTGGTTATATCAAATCCGATAGCACGGAGGCATCTGTCTATGGTGATGGGGCCCACTGATTAGGGTTAACCCACTAAGAGAATGATGAGAATGGGCCTAACAAGGCCTAAGGGAAGGTTACAATGTGGACATCCAACCACCATTGCCATCAATGTGGACATCTAACCAACATTGCTCCCAAGGAGTGGCCCACATAGAGCCAAACATAAAGTGGGCCCATAGCCACACACGTAAGGGCCTAACATATATCACAAGGGGCAGCCCACACAGGCTTCATATACTTCACATCGGGCCTCACTCATGGGCTCAATATACATCACAACGGGCCTCTGACACAGGCTTAATATACATCATAATGGGCCACAACACATGGGCCTTATATAGTACATCGGGCCTCATCATATGGGTCTCATATACAACACATTGAGCCTTATACACGTCGCTATGGGCCGCATCACGGTGGGACACAACATCACAATGGACTGCACTAATGGGCCTCATACACATCAAGTGAGCTACATCAATGGGTTGCACTAATATATCAAGGTGGGCTTTAGGGATGGGCCACACATATATCAAGGTGGGCCATAAAAACATCATATTGGGCCTTGACAAAGGCCACAGATACATAATAGGTGGGCACTGCTCATGGCCCCTCAAACACACCACATAGGCCATATAAGTATCAAGTGGGCCGCATTACATGGGCCTCATATACAACATGTCGGGCCTCATGGACGGGCTACAAATTCATCGAGGCGGGCCTTATGGATGGGCCATGAATACATCAAGGTGGGCCTTATGGACAACCATAAATATATCAAGGTGGGCCTCATCATATGGGCCGCACCAAAAATCATTTCAATAGTTGTAGGTGTAACAAGTGTATCACTGCACACATGGCCCACGTATGATGATCAGCACTGTCCAAACATTGTCCAGGTAAATCAGTACCGTCCAAACATTATCCATGTAAATTGGTGCCATCCAAACATTGTCTATATAAATCAGCATCGTCTAAACATTATCTATGTAAATCAGCGCCATCCAAACATTGTCTATGTAAATCAGTGCCATCCAAACATTGTCCAGCACTATCCAAACATGATCTAGCACTGTCCAGCAATATCTGGACGGTGTGGATTAAATTATACATCATGGTGTAGCCACGTCAAAATGGATTGGCAGTGGATATACAAAACACACATGAAGGTGGGCCTCACCTCCACACTTGTTGATGTAAAAACATCATCTATACAACTGAGTGCGGTACACTAGCCAACCCATTTCCAATAGGTAGGTCCCACAGAACTAGCTGAAGTCAATGCAGCAACCTTGCTGCTAGGATCCACTGTCCCTCCAATGGACAGCTTGTATACGGAATGCTTACATCAATGTGGGCCCCACCTCCACATGTGTAACACGTGTGGAGTGGGTCCCACGGCTGCCAAAAAAATGGATGGACAGTTTGATATAACTCATACCGCATGATGGGGTCCACAACATTTGCTGACGGTGTGGATTAAATCCATATATCTGGTGGGCCCCACCCTCACACATGCCACACGTGTGAGGTGGGTCCCCACACCCTATGAATGGACGACATTAATGAAACACTTACATCAGGGTGTGTACCACCATCTAGCTGTTGGACGGTGGATACAACACATATTACAGTGGTTCTCACAACACTGTCGAAGGACGGCATACATCTGGTGGGTCTACACGTGTGGCGCACCAGCTTGTACCAAGCTGATATTTGTGTTTTCATTTCATCTAGGCCAGTGGATGGACGACCTGGATGATACACGACTGTCAAGTGGGTCCCACATGCTCGCCCACCAAAGCTTTGGATCAACTTGATATTTATGATTTCCCTTCATCCAGATTGGGCAGCAGGGCTAGCCTAATAGCTGGACAGTCTAAATTAGCCATGCATGCACCTAATAGGTGGGCCACATCAAACAATCAAAAAGAGAGAGAGAGAGAGGGAAAGAGAGAGAGAGAGAGAGAGAGAGAGATCAGTGAGAAAGGGAGGGACCCCGCCACTATGGGCCCTCCCTATACAATGCATACATCATGATGGGTTCCACAACAAGTTGTCCCTAAACAAAATGAAATCCAACGGTCAATCACCCACCGTTCTTGCTTCTTCTAGGCTCCATGGACTCCTTAGCTCCTTGTCTTCAACTTTAATGAAGGAAGATGAGGATTGGATGGCTAAGATGGAAGATTGAGCAGTAGGGAGTAGGCCACACAAAGCTTCTCTCATGGAGCTCTCTTGCTTGGACGTTAGATGCTCCCTTGGTGCTTGGGATGGAGTGAGAAAATGAGAGAGAGGATGGGTTGTTGTAAGGGAGATAGGATGGAGGGTATGGTTTCTTTTGACTTTTGGGAAGAAGGGAATGGTTAGGCATTAGTGTTGTTGACTTGGTGAAGAGAGGGGTTGCAACAGCCCACGCCCACACTGTATGATATTGTCTACTCTGGGTCCCACTGGACCTGCACGGTTTTGTTCTCGGGGTTTCTCCCAAAAGGCCTTATACAATGTAGGGTGACAACTCCACATATAACCACCATTACTTCAAACAACTCTTCTGATGTTGGACAAGTTACGCTACAGTCAACTGCAACAGTAGCTCACCCAGTGCGGTAACTTGCCCAGGCCCTCAGACCCCGCCCACATCGCACCCGCCCACATTGAAGCAGTGACCGGGGCATCACATAATCCCTCACTGAGGGCAGAGCTGTCCTTGGCTTTGATACCATTTGTAACAGCCCATGCCGACATTGTATGATATTATCCACTCTGAGTCCCACTGGACCCGCACAGTTTTGTTCTCGGGGTTTCCCCTAAAAAGCCTTATACACAACAGGTGGGCCTCACAAAAAATAATGGACCTGATGGGGCAACCCATGGTCCAACCAAAACGGATGGGCAACACATATATTCATCAGGGTAGCCCTATACAATGGGCCTTAGCTGGACGGCATGGAGACAATATACACATCATGGTGAGCCTGAACAGTTCAAGTGGGCCCAGGTCAACAGTAAGTGGGCCCTACATTTGCACGATAGGTAGGCCCACCATCCATGGCTAAACGGTGTGGTAACATCACATATATCATGGTAGGTCCTACTAAATCTGGACGGTCATAGTGAGACACATCTAATGGGTCTCACCGTCCCATCGATGTCCATGGGACGTGTGACCCACCTTTGATGTATACATTCTATATCCACGTCAACCATCTAGTGGGGCCCATTTGCTGCGAAGGCCCACCTGTGATAGATATACAGCCCATTAGTGCGGCCCACATGATACAGCCCACTTGATGTATATGGGCCCGTTGATGCAGCCCATTTGGCATATATGAGGCCCACCTTTGATGTATTTGTGGCCCATCCATGAGGCCCACCTTGATGTACTTGTGGCCCATTTGTGAGGCCCACCTTGATGTATTTGTGACCCACCCATGAGGCCTTTTGGGGGAAATCCCGATAACAAAACTGTAAGGGTCCAGTGGGACCCAGAGCAGACAATATCATACAGTGTGGGCGTGGGCTGTTACAGGGGTATGAGTGAGTGATGGCTTGTGATGGGATGTACTTGATTTGTACATTGATTAATTGATGCGACGTGTCATAGATATTCTCTCAGAATTTACAATGTGCAACGTTTTCCTCGAACTGAACGCGGGCCCACATCTCCTGGTCAGGGTATCGGATCGGTATATAAGACGCAGTGTTGGAACCACGACGACGGTGTGGTCGTAAGATACAAGTCTCGTGTCGAGCTAACTCTTCTATATGAGACATGACTCAGGATCACACGTAAACACTGATAATAGATCGTGGTTCATCGGAATTCGACCGTGAGGACCGCGGGAATATACAGAATGCATGGTACGGACTAGGATACGGGCCTCACACGTGCCTTGTTTCTAATGATATTTCCTATTTCATCATATTTGTTCTTGAAAATCCATTTGGTTCCAATTATATATTTATCAGATGGTCTAGGAACCAAATACCAAATATCATTTCTAACAAATTGATTTAACTCTTCTTGCATGGTCATTATCAAATTTTCATCGACAAGTGCTTCTTTTACATTAGCCGGTTCAATTTGAGAAGTGAAGCAAATGTAGTTACAGATATTCTTTAACTGTTTTCCTATCCGAACACCAATATGAGAGTTACCTAATATCTGATCAGTCGGAAGGTCTTTGACTGATCTTAATTCAGCATTATCTGGATTAGATGAAGAATCAGGTTTCTTGATAAAGTTGACTTCATCATCATCTTGACTTAGTGAGGGTGTGATCAAGTGATAATCAATTACAACGTTAATAGATTCTTAGATCACTCCTGTTCTTTTGTTAAGAACACGATACGCTCAGCTATTCAGAGCTTAACCCAAGAATATTCCCTCATCACTCTTGGCTTCAAACTTTCCAAAATTTTTCTGGTCACGTAATATGAACATTTACTTCCAAAAATTTAAAAGTATTTAACAGTTGGTTTCTTATTGAACCATAACTCATAGGCTATTTTATCTTTTGATTTTCTAACATACACACGATTTATAATGTAGCATGCAGTATTAACAGCTTTAGCCCATAAGTTTTTTGGTAAGTTCATGCTATTTAGCATAACATTAGTCATTTCTTGTAACACTCTGTTCTTTCTTTTAACAACCCCATTCTGTTGAGGTGTTTTAGGAGCAGAGAACTCACGTGATATACCATGGTCTGTACAATACTTTTCAAAATTTCTATTTTCAAACTCAATACCATGATCACTCCTGATCTTGATCACATGTATTTCTTTTTTAGTTTGAATTCATTTTAGAATTCTTTTAACTTCGTCAAGAGTATCAGATTTCTCTCTTAAAAAGGCAACCCATGTATATTTGGTAAAATCATCAATGATAACCAGAAAATACTTCTTTCCATCTCTACTCTCCGTTCTTATTGGTCCAACCAAATCCATATGGAGCAGTTCAAGAGGTTAGGTTGTGGCTAAAGTGTCACGCCCCAAACTCGAAAACTAGGCTCACAAAATTCCTAATCGCCGAATCCGGTGTCGATAGCCTCCATAGTACCCCATTCTCAGCTTCCAACGTCTATACGCCAGAATTCCGATCCTGTGATCCTACAAGGAGGATTTTTAACATACATTTACTTCATAACAAGCATAACCACAAGTTTACCCAATTCACAAAGGCAACATCATCATCACATATCCACTAATATAAACATTTGAATACAGTGCTGAAAGGAAAATACACATGTCACAAATCAAAGCTCCAAAAGTCTGCTGCACGCTCCAAGCTCAACGCTGCTGCAACCTAACGCTACCTGCACACATCTATCATGTATAAGCTTATAGAAAGCTTAGAGGCTGGTGAAAGTGTGTGCACAAGATAAGTGTCAAGTATTCAATACAATGCCATAATCATACAATGTTAGAAATAAATAGAAATACTGACAAGATCATGAATCATACGATATCAGAGTAAGCGAAAATATACTGGTAAGTCCATGAGTGCTATCAGCCATATCAAGGCTATATGATCCAAGGCATGAATGCTAACAGCCATATCAAGGCTATGCGATGTAAAAACATAATAAGCCAATATCAAGTGCTAAGGATTCAATGCAATATGCAGTGTAAATAGAATGACCAAGCTGGAGTGTGAAGTCAGGATGATGGTACATAGTATCGCAAGCTATGCGGTCTATTACAAAGGACTTCTATCCAAACCAGTCTCATACCTAAATTTGGATAGTTAGACTCAATGTGGTAGACTCCTGATCTCAAGTTAGTCGCGCGCCTAACCAAAATCCTAGTCATGCGAAGGTACATAATAATTAGTTGCGCACTACCAGCCCGAGTGGATACTTGTAACACCCTGTACTTTTCAGTACTCGGGTGTTACCATTTAAAACAAATCTAGCATGATAAAACATAGTTACTTACAACTTACACCTAAGTACTTCGAGATCAGCCTATAAACTCAACCATGCAACAATCTAATCATCGAGGATAGTTTGTATCCACCGATCAAACCGTCCATCAGTCTATATTAAGATGGACCATCACATTTTTAAAGAAATTTATTTCTAAGATCTCAATCACTTTGATAGACAAGTCAAACCACCTATCATTAATATCGAACTTCTAAAACTATTCTAGATTAGGTTTGGAACTCCCTAACCATCAATTTTTAAAAAAAAATTAACAAATTTAGATAGGGATAGCCATAATTTCCATAACAAATCATAATATGATTCATAATCATGAAATGTGGCCCATTTATATAATAAAAATACTAAAACTTATGGTACCCACCATGAAGTGTAGGTCCCACATGTTAAATATACGGATAAATAATAATAATAAAGTAAAATAATTTATAACCAAGTAACAAGATTTTACCCTAATTTAGTAATATATTACGTTAAGGAATTTGTAGTAAAAATGCACATATGATTCCCTTAGGGCTTTTTGACCGTCGATTCTCAGACTTGATCCGATCCAACCGTCGGATCGATGATAATTGGCAGTTAATGGCCATATTTTAGTCAGCATGGCCCACCTGATCCATAGATCTACCCCATACATGAACCTGGACCCTAATATAAGTAGAAAGAGGCACTGATCAGTATGGATCTCTCAACATACCAATGTGGATCCCACACTCACGGTGTGAGTGTGCACCAATGGACGCACACACGCAACACATCGGTTCTAAGAACTGGTTAACCAGGTGCTGACCTGATAGCCATTTGAAAAAGGAGGAATTTCCTCCCCTTTTCCTTTTTTACGCCAGCAAATAGACAACTATCCATAGAGGTGATCCGTAGCCCACCATCATAGACCCCATGATGGATCTGAACCGTTCATTGTATCTATATGATGGTTCCAAACAAACCCCAAGTGGTTGCAAATGTTGGTGCACATCTGTATGCACACGACTAGCATCGTGAGGGGAGTAATGCACTCGACTATTTTTTCCTAAAATGGCAACTGCCAGTGCCTCGCTGGTGATCTACAACAGCTTGTCTCGTTCGATCGTAGCCCTCCACATCAACAAATCATTGCCCTTCAAAGTAGGGCTTCCTCAACTATTGCTTAAGGTCTTTCACCGCCGTCACACATCGAACCCAATCCCATTAAGCAAAATCACTAATGACCATCCATTTGGAGGGCCCTACAGGGTTTAGTGATCTAATCCAGACCATCCATAGGCATCTGATCACCTGATCAGCCACCTGTGGAGAATCTGTCATTTTAGAGGAGTCATCTTCTCCGTTCATCAGGGAAACCCATCACTTGGTGATGGGGCCCATTCTTTGATCAGGGCTGCTCATCAGGTGGACCCATATGTCAGAAATCCATCCATGTAGTCTGATCTTAACCATGCAAGCATGATTAAGTTCTAACATCACAAATCGGCACTGATTAACAGTTAAAAACTATAATTAATCCTTGATTAATTACAAATCCCGAACCGTCTTGAATGGATTAATAAAAGCCTATAAAAAGGTTGTCATTTAGGGCTTCTCTTTCAAAAAAAAAAAGAAAACCAAAGAAAGAAAGAGAGCGCTGCCTACCCATTTTCACTAATTGCTTAATTTAATATTAATAGAATATGATGATAAATGTTAGTTCCATTCATATAATTCTTCATAGATGATTGATGGCTAGATTTAGAATTCAAGTATGATATCAAACATTCCTATTCTGATTTAAATAGAACACTTTATATGTGCAAGTACTTTTGATATAGCATGTGACTTATTTTACCACTTTTTGATTTCTTTATGATGTATTTAAAGGTCCTTGAATTAGTGGCCATTTGCATAATAGATTAAATGGAATTATCTAGTGGACTTGTCATCTTTTGGATCATTTGTTGCCTAAGTGGCTTTTAGGATATTTTCTTTTTATCACATCCTTGAGATGGATTTGTTTGCCCTATGCGGCTTGATGTAATATTTGCCCTACACAGCTTTAAGGAACCATCTTCATATAACCCTGCGATGATAAGTCCCACTTGTAGAACTATAATTGGCCACTAGTTGTGTAGGTTACCTTTAAACATCCCATTTGTTAGCCTCATGAGCCAGGGATGGTGGAATAGGACACTATGCTTAAACTGTCGGCCTGTGCTGGGTGACAAACCCCCAATAGTAACCATTGAGCTTTCTTAAAGTGATTGTTTGAAATTAGAATAATAATGGTTGGGCTAATCATACATTTTCATGGCATATATTATGGTATTTTTCGGGTAGTTAGTTCTCCTTGGGCGTACCTTTGCGCATTTTTCTGGGTGACGAATCCTCCTTTGGCGATCTATGTATTATTACGGTCTTTTCTGGGTGGTTAGTTATCCTTGGGCATACCTTTGCATATTTTTCTGAGTGTCTAATCCTCCTTAGGTGATCTAGGTATTATTACGGTATTTTTCGAGTGGTTAGTTCTGCTTAGGCATACATTTGTGTACTTTTTCGGGTGACTAGTCCTCCTTGGGCGATCTATATCATAGTCTTTTCTAGGTGACTAGTTCTCCTTGGGCACCTTTTTGCTAACTGGATGTGCATCCGTAGATCTGTGAGCATGTGCATGCATCCATGCATTTAAACAAGATTATCTTATGTGATTTATTTAATGAATGCGTATCTGATGAACCTGATAATCATTGTGTAATATTTGTTATATATTGTCTCTAATAACTATGCTTAATTATCTTGATGCTGTGATAAATCTTGGGGGTTATACCTCACTAGATAGCCATTGATGTTATCAAACCGTACTGAGTGTGCAGGAGACTTAGATGACACGCATGCTGGGGTCCATATGGAATGGGAGGAGCCAGATGATCTTGCATCTCCTTATTCCTAATTTCATTTGTATTTTATTTGTATTGTCATGTTTGTAAAAGTTAAGACATTGATTTGTATAAGTTTTTGGGTAACCACGTAAAACATTGTTATGTATATTTAGACTCCCTCTAATATCTGATTTATT